>NC_056679.1:37405409-37705409 GCF_018350215.1 Panthera leo | reverse complement strand
GTATGAATAGTAGGGAAAAAAATATTTAAAAATCACATTGATGTGGATTTAAGATAAATATTTTCTATAACACAAAGAATTTGATGTATATAGTTTTACTTATAAAGAATTCCTTTGTAATTGAAATTATTTACAAATTCATTACCAGTTAAATGAATCAATACTCTATTATGTCATATATTAAATCAGAGGTTTATTTCTAAATAATAAGACATAGGTTTATTAGACTTGTAAAATAACTGACAAACCTCACATTTAAAAATGATAAAAATCATTGTTTGATTATATGAATAAATTACTAATACTTGTCTATCAATATTTAGCAATTATTAACTTTGCTTTTCATAATAGGTGAGAAAATTTTTAAAAACTAGCATCAAGTCCTCAAGTAATGTTCAAGAAAAGATACAGGTAAATCTGTCTTACTTTATAAAAATTTAACATGTCACAGTCTTCTTTTAAAATTGGAGATGATTTTCAAAATTACATAAATAATAAAAGGAACAGAGTATACAATACAACTAAGGATTGCTTATTATGACTAACAAATAACCTTTTTATTGGCCTACCTATTTCCTACTTCTTCCACTAATTTTAATGCTTCCAAAAATAAATGGGCTATATATTTAGTTAAGTAAATGTATAATTCGAATATCACAGTAAACTCAAGTACCAAAAAGTGTCCAAAATTAGAGAGGAGGCTGATATATCAGATCAAAGGTTTAAAATTGGTTATTTGGAAAAATAAAAAATAATATTAAAACAATGTCAAAATAGAGTTCTCTGGCTAATATTAAAAATATATATATTTAAATTTTTTGCTTCAACTATTTTATGGTGAAACATTCTACTTTCAGAAATATTTATAGATTCATTTGTCATTTTGGAAGATTTAGAAAGTTGTAAAATAAAGTATATAATTCAGAAACACAACATCTAATAATCAGTTAGAAGATGCATTAATTTTCTACTGCTGAAATAAATTAGCAAAATCACATAATGATTAAATTATCAGATGCACTATCTCAGTTCCTGTAAGTCAGAATCCCAACACAGAATGGTTTTCACAAAACTGAAAGAAAGGTAGTGGCCCTGCAGGACTCTTATCTAGAGGCTCAAAGAAGAAGGTTGGCAGGATTCAGTTCCTTGTGGTTGTGGGACTGAGGCTCCTAGGCCCCTCCATCTTTAAACCAGCAAAAGTGTATCAAATCTTCATGCTTTCAATGTCTGACTTCCCGTTCTAACAAATTTTCCTGTATCCATCCTGAGCAAGTTCTACACTTTAAGAGCATACACAATTATATTAGGCCTACCTTTATATAATCCAAAATAATACCTTTATCTTTTTTTTAATGTTTTTTTTTGAGAGAGAGATAGAGAGAAGAGAGGGAAGAGACAGAGAGAGAAACAGAGAGAGAAAGAGAATCTCAAGCAGGCTCCACATTGTCAGTGCAGAGTTGGCTCAGGGCTTGAACCCATGAACCATGAAATCACGACCCAAGCTGAAACCAAGAGTCAGATGTTTAACCGACTGAGCTACCTAAGCACCTTAATAGTATTCTTATCTTAAAGTCAAGTGATCAGTGAACTTAACTGTATCTGCAGAGTTCCTTTTGTGTATTACATAACACATTTATAGATATGATACCAGGTATTGAAGACCATGCAGGCAAAATTTTGCTGGCTATAGGTAAGATCCTTTAGAGTTAAATAATATAAGGATTATTCAGAATATGTGTGTGTGTGTGTGTGTGTGTGTGTATATATATATATATATATGTGTGTGTGTGTGTGTGTGTGTATACCCATATACACATACATAAATATATGTATACACATTATATATGAACATATACATATATACATTATGTGTATATGGGTATATATATACATATATACATATATATTTGAGTAAAATTTTTCAACATTCATATTACAATTATTAATTACAATTTGTGATATTTGCGTTGGAAAATTTTTAAATTGATTTGAACAAAATAAAGTATTTTTTTTTAATTTTAAACAATTTAAACAATATTTAAAATCTGCTATTGACATATTTTATTTCTAAATACTAGTCTACTAGTTGATAGAAATTTGATAAAGTATCCAGATTTCAGCAAAATTTTGTCAGAAAGTTTATGATAATATTTGTGGATACTAAGGTGCTGAACCTAACAATATAATGCAAGTAGGTACATATGTAACTGGTCAACTTAGAAAAATTTTGAAAATATAGGACAGTATCTTGTTTTCAATCTTGTTTTGCTTAATATTTTAACCTAAGACATGAAGACATTTGCATCATTGGAATGTTAAACACAGAAAAGAATACCTATCACCCTACATGATCAAAACCAAAAGACTAAAAGCTAGAATGATGAGTTGATTTTAAATAAATGGAATGTGGGGGTGCCTGGGTGGCTCAGTCAGTTAAGCATCTGACTCTTGATTTTGGCTTAGGTCATGATCTCATGGTTTGTGGGTCAAGCCCCAAGTTAGGCTCTGTGCACTGAATCAATGCTTGGGAATCTCTATCTCCCTCTCTCTCTGTCCCTCCCCTGCTTGTGCTCTCTCTTTCTGTCTCAAAATAAATAAACTTGAAAAAAATAAAGAAAAAAATCACATCTAAATAAATATAATGTGAGTAAATATCTGTCCTTGCACTTTGGTCCAAAATATTAACTATTAATTTTAAACTGAGAGGAACTTATCTAAATAAGTGCACATATGAAGATAATTTACAAGTGGTAGTTCACAATCAGTCAATACAAATGAATAATGCAATATGCTTCCGGTAAATTTAATGCAAGAAATACTTTATTAGTAGAAATATTGCATCCAAAAAGGAAATATGGAATTTTTCATTCTGCTTTGAATGTTGCCATAATTTATCTGGGTGTTAAAAAAGAAGTCTAAACAAAATGCAACAATAAAACCTTCAAAACATTCAAACTCAGAGGTCATTGTAGCTGTTTTTAAGCATTACTATGGCATTTTGCTATAAATAATTGATTAAACTTTCCCTGATAATAATGATAATAGTAACAATAATAATAAAGCTAGTAGTACACACTATCATTTTTGTTTTACGGCAGAAGACAATGGAGAAGAAGGAAGACTCAGAAAAATTAATTTTCTTATCAAAAGATAAGTTTCAGAGACTTTCTTGTTAATCATGAAGCAGTTACTGGGCAATAAGGTGACCTTAATTTTATTCATGTCAGCTCTGAAGATGATCAGGATGAGATCCAAACAGTACCGTGCACAGTAATGGTTCCTATTGATTCCAGAGTAAGGAAGAAATTCAAATTGCTAATTATAAGACTGTTGAAGCATTATTTGTATCTTAAAGATTAAGTCTTAACCACCCCAAGAATAATTTTCTTTGTGATGTGGGCTTATTTGTTTTTGTTTTGTTTTTGTTTTTGTTTTCAATCCAAGAAATGAAATAGCTAATGAAAAGGCTGACAGTATATGCTAGTGAAGTAACCTCACCAGACAATTGACTGACAGCCTCTATGTCCATCTTGGGCTGTAGAGAATTCGCTGCTTCCCTTACCTACCACCATCACCCACTGTTCTGAAGGATTTCTAATCAGCTGTAATTACTCAGAATTTTGTGCATGTTTGAGAATAGAAGGTCAGATGAGGGCTCAAGAATTGTATGTAAAAATGGTAATTCCTTTTGTTTTCTTTTCTTTTTTAATTTTTTTAAACATTTATTTATTTTTGAGAGACAAAGAGAGAGAGACAGAGGGAGCATGAGTGGGGGAGGGACAGAGAGAGAGGGAGACAGAGAACCTGAAGCAGACTCCAGGCTTTCAGCTGTTAGCACAGAGCCCGATGCAGGGGCTCAGACTCAAACCCCGAGATCATGACCTGAACTGACGTTGGATGCTTAACTGACTGAGCCACCCAGGTGCCCCTCCTTTTGTTTTCTTTTTAAATGGAAGTGCGGTTGATATACAATGTTACATTAGTTTCAATTGTAGGACACAATGATTCAACAATTCTATACATTATACAACAAAAGAAACAAATCTTACCATTTGTGACAACATGAATAGACCTAAAGGGTGTTACGCTAAGTGAAATAAAGCAGACAGAGATAGACAAAAAGTACATGATTTCACTTATATGTGGAATTTAGAAATGGTAAATCTTGATGAATAAGTGGAAGTTTACACAAGGAAACAAAAGTTGATTTAGGCAAGAAAATTATTAATCTGAGGGAAGTAAAGACTTCTTTGATGTTACCAATGTGAAAGACTCTTGTGAAAAGGTCTGACTTTCAGGTTGGGATTAAGTTGGGAAGAACTGACATTTTAACAATCTTGATCCTTCCAATCCATTAGGATGGAATAGCTTTCCATTAATTCGGATCTGCTTTGATTTTTTTCATCAGTGTCATATGAAGAAAACCCCTATTTTTTATAATTTTCTGGATAAAAATTCCATAAATATTTTGTTAGATCTAATAGCTAAGTATTTAATTTTTCTGAGAGCAACTGTAAATAATGTTTAATTTCAAATTCTAATTCTTCATTGCTACTGTACATGACAGCAATGGACTTGTCTATCTTGTTTTGCAGTTTATAATCTTACTGTAGTAACTTTTTAGTTTGAGGAATTTTTTGTTGGTTTTTGGGGGGTTTCTGCATGAAGAATTTTATTTCTTCCTTCCTAATCTGAATACCTTTTATTTCCTTTTTTTTCTTATTGCACTATTGCAAATATAGTATGATGTTGAATAGCAGTGGTAAGAGAGGAAATCCTTGCCATTTTCCCCCTCTTAGTAAACCATCCAGTTTCACAATTAAATATGTTAGCTGTGTATTTTATCTTTTTTAAAATCAAAGTCAGAATATTTCGCTCTATTCTTAGCTTGATGAGAGTTTTTATCTTGGATTGTTGTTGAATATTATGAAATACTTTTTTTCATCTATTGATGTTATCACATGACTTTCCTTTAGTTTGTTGATATGGCAGATTACACTGATTCTCAAGTATTGAACCATCTTTATATACCTGGAATAAATCCCACTGGTCATGGTGTATACAATTGATATATATTGGTGGATTTTATTTACTAATACTTAGTTGAGGATTTTATAGCTTGTTCATGAAAGATACTGATGTGTTATTTTCCTTTCTTGTAATATGTTTATCTAATTTTGGTATCAGGATAATCCTGCCCTCTTTGAAAGACTTACGAAGTTTTCCTCTGTTTCTATTTTCTGGAAGTGATTGTTAGAATTTGGTATCATTTCTTCCTTAAATACTTGGCAGAATTCAAGAGTAAAACCACGGTGGTCCCTAGAAGTTCTGCTTCACATGGTTATTAATTATTGATTTAATTTTTAATAGATATAGGTACATTAATAGTATCTATTTCTTCTTCTAGGAGTATTGCTAGTTTGTCTCCTTCAATAATTGATCCATTTCATCTAAATTATTAAATTTTTGGGCATAATATTGTTTGTAATACTCCTTTATTATCCTTTTAATGTTCTGTTACAACATTGGTGATCCTCTATTTCATTTATGATAGTGGTAATTTGTTCCTTTTCCCGTGTTTTCTTGGTTAGCTTGGCTGGAAGCTTATTAAATTTATTAATCATTTCAAAGAACCATATGTTGGTTTTGTTTCTTTTTTTCTTTTTTTTAATTTTCAATATCATTGCTTTTTCCTTAATTTTTATTAGTTCCTCCCTTCTACCAGCTTTAGGTTTATCTTTATTGTATTTCTATTGTCCCTTTAGGTAAAATATTTGTTTATTAGAACATTAACTTCCCACATCAATTTTAATTCTTTCAAATATTAATATTTCCTTAGGAAATTCTTAACTTATCTGCAAAAATTAATATAACGTTTTTGGTGAAACTGAAGGAATAAAAGTTGTCCCTAGAATGGACAACTTTTCTTGCTAATGCCTGTTGCGGGGTGAAGGGAATATCTTGCTCTTATAAAGGAAATGGAAATAAAGTTGAGCATGAGAATTACTTTAATATTATTATCAGTAACAAATGATCCCTAAATTCCATTCAGGGGAAATTTGTTAGTCTAAAAGCAGAACTTAACTTTTAAAATTTTTACAATTTTCTTCTTTTAAATTACAAGTTATATATAATTATCTCCATTTTTAAAGTGAGAGAGCAATGTTAGGGGGCTTAGAAAAGTTTATAAAACACCATAGATTTAGTAAATTAGGATTAAATTCTAAGTATTTCTATAGTAAAGCATGTATTCTCAACCACTCTGTCTTATGATGGACATAACCTCCAAGCAGAATGTTTTAGCTCATCATAAAATTATTAGTGGAATTATTCAAGCATAAGATGTGCAACCAGTTGTCAGGGGTATTAAAGTGGAGAACATATTATCAAGTGTTCCATTTAACCACATAATATATGGTCACTTCTATTCCTGAGCAATCCTATGATATGAACATATGTATGCATATCCTAACAGAATCAGAGTTCATTTTCTACTATGTCTTTCATGTAATTTAAAGACCATAATGTAGACTGAATAATGGCCTCCTAAAGATATCCCCGTCCCAAACCCCAGAACCTGTGAATATGTTACCTTAATGGTGACATATTGCATGTGAGATCAAGTTAAGGATCTTGAGATGGAGGGATTATCCTGGATTGTCTGGGTAAATGCAACATAATTACAAACTTCCCTACAAAAGAGAAACAGGAGTATCAGAGGCAGAAGTTTTTCATAATAGGAAGGAAGGGCCGCAGGCCAATTCAGACAGTCTATACAAATGCTCCAAAGGGGAAGGAAACAGCTTATCCCCTGAGGCCTCCAGAAGGCATGCAGCTCTGTTGTCTCATTGGTTTCAGACTTCTGACCTCCAGAACTATAAGACAAAACGTTTGTGTCCTTCGTGCCACTAAATTCATGGTAAGTTTTTACATCAACAACAGTAACCTAATGTACAAATCCAGGTGGGAGACAACTTCCTGTGCCAAAATCTTGGGTGATGCATAGGATTAATACTATTTATAGACCAAATGTATACAGAATAAATGGTGAAATGCAGTGATGTGCATTATGAATTGAAGATGACTGACTTTTCTTGATGCTAATTTTCTTACCCCTGCAACTACAGAAATTACTACCGTATCCACCAGGAGCTTAAAATCTTCTTCTGGAGAAATGTGAAAGGCAGTGTAGAGTTGGGAAGAGAGAGAAAGAGAGATGAGAGAGAGATGCACAGACAGAAAGAGACAGAGACAGAGGGTCAGTGTTTTTTATTCTCAAGTAGTAAGCTGTTCCTATGAATAATTGCAGTATTTGACTCTTCCTCCTCCATCTTCAGCATTTTTATACAACCTTCCCACTCTATTAGAAACAGAAGGCCAAGACCTAATGGAGGTCTCCGAGTAAATGATGCATTCTCGCTTAATTCAAGTAATTGGTTACCATTGCTTAAATTGCAGATCTCTGAATTCTTACACTTTGCAATGTTAAATGAGCTTGAACAGCAGATGGCTAACTTTTTTTCTTAATACCAAGTAGTTTGAACTACAAAAACTGGTAAAAGGTAAATATAAAATCTGAATATAATGAAAAATAAGGTATCTTTACTAGCAGAACATTTTCAGATCAAGAGCACTCAAAAAACAAGGTGTTTGGGGTGCCTTAAAATATTAACTAAATGACTGGAAGAGTTAATTTTTTTATTTGATTTAATAGAAAAGCTTCCTGAATAATTCCATCCTCTCACTAACTTATCTACTCAGTAAACACTATAATCAAAATTACATACCAGTCAAAACTGTGTGACTGTTCTAGATACCACAGATATAAAGATAAAAAAGGACATCGCCCTTACTTAAGTATCTTACATCTAGGACATCTGGGTGGCTAGTTGGTTGAGCATCAGACTCTTGACTTTGGCTCAGGTCATGATCTCACAGTTTGCAGGACTGAGCCCCACAATGGACTCCACAGTGACAGTACGGAGCCTGCTTGGCATTCTCTCCTTCCCGCTCTCTCTACCCCCCTCCCTTCTCTCTCTCTCCTTCTGTCTCTCTCTCAGAAATAAATAAGTAAACTTAAAAAAAGAGAAAAAGAATTTTACCACCAAGTGGGGACGACTAACAAAGTAAAACAGGACTAGTATAACTACAGAAGTGAACACTTAATTACTCTTTAATCTGACATTTGGGAGAAGGAAGAAAGTGGATCTCAGATAGAGATAACTGAATTTATAGTAAAGTTTTCTAACTTTACAACACCAATATTACCCTTACTTCATAAATAATAGTAGTGATACTATTAAGATATTACAATATGTGAGAACAAAACTATAATTTAGCTCTACACTAAATACCTGGTTTTGATACAATATGCAAAAAAGCTCAATCAATATAACATTTATGATTAAAAAGCCTTTAAACTTACGCAATATTCCAATCACACCATTTGTACTTACTGAACAAATTCCACAATTCTCAATTTGCACGGCTGAGATTAGATGCAGGCTACTCTTGTAACATCTCATTGCTATAAAAAAAACAAAACAAAACCTAAGGTTTTCTCATCTGTCAGATTCTTCCAAACTTCACAAATTCTCATGGGGCTTTACTTTCTTATTTTGCTGAGGGTTCCAGAATAAGAGCTGCAGAAAATAGAGGGAAAAATAGAAAGCTCCATCCACTTGTGGGAGGGTAAGTGTGAGATACCACCCTCTCTTTTTTTGGTAATTAGAAGTTTTGTATGAAATAGGCACTTAGTTTGGTCATGAGGAAAATGGTGATAAGGAACAGGAACGTGGGATGGGGTCAAGGCCACGCCAGAGATCAGCTCATCGTTCCCAGTTCACAGAAACAGATGAGCCAATAGTAATAAGGCCTGGGAAAGTACCCCCTGGACATTTGAACTTATCAAGGGAAATGGACAGTTGAAGAAAATTCAGAAGAGTAAAGTTTAATAAGATAAGCAAGTATTATGGACAAAGCCTGCGATTTTTGTTATGGAAAGTTGTGTAAGACCTTACCTCTTCACACATTCTCAACCAAAAAGTATTTATGAAATAATTTCAAGCTGATACTTTCAAACATAGGAATAGTTACAACTACTTGAAATCAAACAATATCTCTGTTCATTTTAGTTTTTCGCCGGTTAACTAGACAGCTAGAGAAAACTTTTCCTAGTTAATCAAAATTATTCAAAAATTAATATTATATTAATCGTAACATTAGCTAATTAAAAAACATGGAAAGCCTTTGCATTTTGAAAGTACATTTGTATAAGATAAATATCAGCATTCTAAGAAACTATGTTACATTTTGTTATACAACACCTAAGTGAATATCAGTGGAGACCTCAATTGCATTAATAACATTTCATTTTTTTTTAACATATGTTAAACCTATTCTTCAGTTCCCGATATCCTGATTCCGGAAGTGTACCGCATTACGGACTGAGAAATGAGAGGAATGTCTGTGCTAACAGAGTGTTTCCCTTGCCCTTGTACTTTCCCCAGTCTGCTATCAGGATCATCAAATGATCGTATCCCTAAAACACACATAAGAACTAGTTTAGAGGTTTTCTGACATGAGTGAGTGTAGCCTGCATCTGTGAGCCTCCAAGTTTTGAAGAGTTTGATAATTAGTCACCTTCAACAGGAGTTAAGAATGCTGGCTTTAGAATAAACTCACTCAGGAAGTCATCTCACAGTTGTAAAGCACCCCCAAAAGAGACCATAGATCTAAAAACACAGAACCAGAACCAGCCAATTTTCTTCTGACAGTAGCTTTGACATTAGAGCCATCATGTAAATACATCTGGTGCTGACTTTGACATATGTTGAGTGTTCTTTGTAGGTCAACCAAAAACAAACAAAAACCCAACAGACAAAAAACCCCAAAGGATTATTTAACATTACAATGAATTTCATTAGTTTCCATTTAAAAATAATATTTGGGGGGCACCTGGGTGGCTCAGTCGGTTTAGCATCCGACTTTGGCTCAGGTCATGATCTCGCAGTTCATGAGTTTGAGCCCGAGCCCCGTGATGCACTCTTTGCTGACAGCTCAGAGCCTGAAGCCTTCTTTGGATCCTGTGTCTCCCTCTCTCTCTCTGCTCTTCCCCCACTCATTCTCTCTCTCTCTCTCTTTCAAAATTAAATTTAAAACAAACATTAACAAAATTTAAAAAAATAATTTTTGTACATGAATATCACCTGCAACGATTCATTTTAATCTCATTTATCTTCTCTTCTTCCTTCTTGACTTAATGTGACAAAATTCTCATTGCACTGTCCCCAAGGAGTTGTATTTACAAAGAAAGCAATGTGAATCATGCCACTACACAGCTATGGAGCTCCACGGGCTTGGTCTCTTATTTAATATGTGCTCTTTGGACAGGGTGAAATTAAATACAATGGAAAAATGGGAGAAAGGAAGGAATTGGATAGCATTCTTTATTATCCACAATATAAATGATAACATACTTGAAATGTTCACATATTGATTGCATGAAACAGTTTAATCTTTTCAACAGCTTTAAGAGATAAATACTGTTATCATTCTACAAAGAGAATGAGGCACTGAATCTCAGAAAGGCTAAGTAATACCCAAGGTAGCACAGCTAGTTAGTAAAAGAAACAAAATCTTTATATGATTAATCCCAAACACCCTATGGTTCCTACCAAATGAAGCTGACCAATACATTTCTGTAAATTTAATTGACCCTGACCATGACCATGGATCTTCTTCCAAAAAAATTAGGTAATTTTCTTCTGACATATGCTTTGGGATTTTGCACAATCTCTACGTGTTTGTTCCACTTCCATGCATAATCCTCCAGAGAATAAAACCAAACATTTTTTATAAATTATTTTATTCAATTATTTACCATGTAAACAGCTGCCATTTTGTTAAACTAGAATAAAAATGAAGATTAATGGTTTGGTTCTGTTTCGTTTTAGCAAATAGAGGCATTGTTGCTGGTATTCTCTAATCATTACTAAACTTCAGTTTTGGCTTGTTACAACAAAGGCTATTTTATTCTTCTAATTCAATTGGCATTATTCCTGATTAAAACCATTTTAATAAGTTATACTAAGCACTTGAAGTATTGTCTCGAGTGTAAATTATTCTTTTCTATGTAAAGCCATTAATTACTGAGGTTTTTCAGTATGTTATTCAACATAAACACTATTTTCAATAAATTTAACTTAACCCTCTTAATTAAAAATTAAATGGTTATTTTCAGTGGACTACTGCTACCAAGGAGATTAAAATTTCCTGAAATATTGCCATAACCTCATACTACTGAACCACTACCTTCACAGTGCGTTTAATGTGCCCACTTGGCTCCTCCGTTGTGAGGATCAAGGGGCCACACTTTCCAGTAATTTTCTCCTCATGCTACTGACTTTTGTACTTTATCCATGCCAGTTAAAACTCTATCTCACTTTGAAATTCACCCTGTCAGCTTCTGTACATTAAAACTTAAAGAAAGTCAGAAACTGATATCATTTTGGTGTTCCTTGTCATCCCACCGTATGTTCAGTGTTTCTTTGATTTTCTTCCCCAAGCCTCAAACACCTCAATGCTTCCAGATCCTTTACTGTCAACAGAGGTCTTCATCTAATGCTATTCCGAGGACAATTTGCCTACCATGTGAAAACAACTGAACTTACAACATTCCTACTCACTTTGACTTTGTTATGAACAAAACAGAAGTCTATGAAAAGAAAAAGTTCTGTATTCTGTTCCTAAACCCTTAAAGGGATGCTGTTCGGTGTGCCAAATATAACGTGTATAACTGCAATTTTGATTCTTTTACCCTGACCCAGAGATGTGGTTCAATGATCTTCCTCATTTCTTGCATTATTACTTTATTAATTGCTCTTCTTGGCTTTAAAAAAAACATTCTTTTTTTAAGCATATTTATTTTTAAGGCATCTCTATCCCCACTGTGGTGTTCAAACTCGTGACCCCAAGATCAAGAGTTGCATGCTCTTCCAAATGAGCCAACGAGGTGCCCCTGAGAAAATGTTCTTGCATGTAGTAACTGAGAACATCTATTCAAAGATTCAGTGTTTTGCTTCAGTAAACCACCTCTCTGTCAGTGGCCATTTGACCTCTTCTACCTCACTCCCGGATTTTACCACCTCTGATAGAATCACGGACCCAGGATCAGAAATGGCCAGGCTTCCTAAAGTCCAGTCTGGAAACTTTACCAAAAGGCAACAAGTTTGGTGTTTTTTAAAAATTTCTGCTAGAGAACGGACTTTCTAATAAAGCACCGGGTTTCTTTCAGTATATCCCTAAGGACTGTTCTCCTTTTACTATAAGGATTTACATACATTATCTTATGATATATCCCCATTTGTTGAAGTGCTATAGCAGTAGGGAATAACTCAACTGTGTTCTGAGTTGCCTCACATTCTTTCTTCTAAAACCTAACGACAGATAAAGTTCTGTGTTTCTATTTCTTGTCTTCCCATATAATCTCCTGTAGTGAATCCACCCACCCATTCTTAAGATAGTCTGATATTTCTCCAGAGCTTCATATCACATTGGTAACTTCTTAATCACATTCCCATATGAATATTCCACCAGCCCACCAACTCATAAGAGTGAAAAACAGAACTCATCATTAACCCTCTTCACCTCAAATTCCAATCCTAACCCTTTAAATTTCTTTTTGGTATATGAGTAGTCATTTGTTTTCCTTTTCTCTTACATTTTATTTTCAATCAGCTTAGAAGTGTTGATGATTCTCTAATCTACTAATTTCTTTTTTAGTCACATGAGGGCAAGAAAGAGTGAAGTGGTCCCCACCAGCTGGGAGCTGACCCAGCACTGTCAACTGGTCTTTGTGTTGCTAGGAGCCAGCCCCGCCCTCCCAGATAGGCCATGGTTTGCTCCTGCTGAGCCTAGTAATTTTATAGAGCAGGAGTAATTGTGACTGTCACGGAACAAAACAGAAACGAGTCCACTCCATCATCATGTCTATACTCTGAGAAACAAAAACATAAACATTGTGCAAACCACAAAAATGACTACGCACTCTCATTCCCTCTCCCCCCCATTTCCTAGCTCATAGGAGAGACTTCTTCTTTCCTAATTGCTTCGTTCCTCCACCTTCTAGATAGGAATTATTAGAATACTGTTATAGGTTGAATTATGGCCCGAAAGATATGTTGAAGTCCTCTCCTCTGGTTGCTTAGAAAGTGATTTTAGCTGCAAATAGTGTCATCACAGGCATAATTAGTTCATAAAAGATGAAGTCACCCTGGAAAAGGCTGGGCTCTTAATCCAACATGACTGATATCTTTGTTGAAAGAGAGAAGTGCTGTGTTAGGACTACGTGGTGGCAGAGGAGGAGACTGGAGTGACAGGGAGTGCCAAGGATTGAAAGTCACCACCAGAAGCTAAAGGCCTTGTTGACAGCTTGGTTTTCAACTTCTGGCCTCCAGAACCAGGAAAGAATATACTTATGTTGTTTTGAAGCCCCCAGTTTGTTTCACTTTGTTCCAGTAGCTCTAGGAAACTAATACAGAGAGAGATCCTAGAATTACCCTGGCCCCTAACAACACTGAATCCATACTTGAACACTTCCCCCAATCACATTACATAAGGCCAAATCCTATAGCCTTTCTTAATATTCTCTTAGTGAAATGCTGCATGACTCCACACTGACTAAATACATTCCCCCTGCTGCAAGAAAGTCAATAAACCTAACTTTGTTCAGGTACCTGATGGTCTCTAACTGAAGGGCAGGGAAATCTCCCTCCTCATTCGTATTTTTTACTATACAAAGTTGTAACAGGCTTCTCACTATCGTTTTGTCTTAAGTTTTGACTATATTAATTTCTGTTCTACTACTTAATATACCACTTAATCTTTCTAAGTATATTCTGAGAGGTTTTAGTGATGTCCAATGACCTATGACTCATGGATTAGTGTAATCTCTTCTAATTAGTGTTGGCCTGTGACCTGCTTGAATCAACAGGTTATGGTAGAAGTCATGCCCTGTTAGTTCCCAGGTTAAGATTTAGGAAGGTTTGACATCTTCCAATTTTGCACACTGAGGGAAATCAGCTACCAGGTATGAAGTCTGAATTCTCTGAAGTCTTCATTTTATGGGCAAGGAGTTTAAATGAAGGCTCACACTCCATGCTACTAAGCATTTAAAAATTATTAATCAAGCTAAAAAAATCATTAAAAAATGTCTGCCCTTCCTCATGTAGACATACAGCTTATTCATGACTTGGTAGGCCAGTTTTGAATATTCAAATGCTCAGAATCCTTGGGTTTCTGTGCTGGGATGGAATGATTGGGGACAGTAAGGCCTAGGCTGCTGGTCCCCTATTCCTCTGGCCCCATGCACTTGGTCATCTCTTGTCTTCTTTTCCAGTCTGTTCTGCACTACAAAGGGCCTTACACATATATCCACAGCCCAGCCCTATCCCTACAAGAGTTGCCTTTGAGCCAATGACTCCCAACATAGCAGGCCTTCAGGAGGGCAGAAGCAAGGGTATGTCCTATGCAGGCCTTGAATTAGGCTCAGGATGATTTAACTGGGAAATTCAATGCTCCAGTTAGCTCTGCTTGCTTGGGGCTGCAGGAAGAGGGGCAGGATCTGAACTGAGGTTTGCTTTGGCCAGAAGTGCCTCATCATATGGGGTAGTGTAAGACTGGAAGAAGACAAGAGCATGACTTCATAAACTGTAGGCCACACAGCAAGATTCTCATACTGGGTCTACAGTTAGTACTGAGTACTGCTTTCAAACCTTATGAATTGTGCCTCATATCATACCATGATAGAAACCATTATTTTAGTGATTATGAATGAAATTTCTTCTGTATAACAGAATATAAGACTAATGCTAGATCTATTTTTTTTAATTTTTTTTAATGTTTGTATTTATTTTTGAGAGAGAGAGAGACAGAGCATGAGCAGGGGAGGGGCAGAGAGAGAGGGAGACACAGAATCTGAAGCAGGCTCCAGGCTCTGAGCTGTCAGCACAGGGCCTGATGTGGGGCTCGAACTCACGGACTGTGAGATCATGACCTGAGCTGAAGTCAGACACCCAACCGACTGAGCCACCCAGGCGCCCTTAATCCTAGATCTAAATGCGGTAAGTGACACTTACCACATTTTTAATATGCCCTATTTATAGTCTCTATGCCAGCACACAGACTTACCTTTACAGCCCATATGTCTAATCGCTTCTCAGCCTTTTGGCTAAGATCAAGTGTATAGCCCATATGTCTTCAGGATAAGAGGATGCATGTTTTAAAGCTGAATCAGAGAAAAAATATGTAAAATAATTTACATTTAAATAAAGAAAAAATATCAATCTTATGTATTGTAAAGCACCTTAATTTCTCAGTGAGTTACTAAAGTACCCTATAATATTTTCATTTGAAATAATTTTCTTGATTAGATACCCCCACTATTTCTTATAATTTTAACATTTCAATAATAGTCAAAAGTTAGTGTGCATTCAGAGAATGGATTTGAGGTATTTTTAAGTCATTTGCAATATTAACAATATAAAAGACTATATGTTAAAAGTATTAACAATGTCTTTGAGCAATGCAAAAAAATGATACTGTGTCAGGTTATTTTTCAAGATACATACATTCAGTAAGAGACTGCTTAAAGCATAGGATCCATAATCACATCTTTATTCATATGTTACCATATTAGAAATCTTACCTCAAAATTATATGTTGCCAAGCATGGTAAACAGCATGTCACTTGTGGCTCTGCAAGGCATCCTTACTTTTGGGGGTCAGTTTGCATCCAGGAGTTATGGAGAGAATTCGCACTAAAAACTACTTTCAGCTCTAATTTCATATACTAATTTAAATAGCATGCCCATTAGCTGTAAGGAGATAGCTAGAGATACTAGAAACTTGTTTAAAGTGTGTATTTTCATTAGCTTCACACTTTGAAAGTTTTTCCTATGTTTTAATTCAATGTTTGTATGTACACTTTCAATATGCCCTCATCGTCATTTCCTTCACAGATACGTGAAGAAAATCATCAGCTGCTGGGGAGAAGTTAAATTCAGAGACTGACATATTGGCCTTTTGGTCGTATTAAAAAATCCTAATCATTACATTTGGCTGTGATTCCTACCCTACTCAAGCTATAGAACATGTAGGGGTGGGGCGCCTGGGTGGCTCAGTCAGTTAAGCCTCCAACTTTGGCTCAGGTCATGATCTCACCTTTCGTAGGTTCGGGCCCCACATCGGGCTCTGTGCTGACAGCTCAGAGCCTGGAGCCTGCCTCAGATTCTGTCTCCCTCTCTGTCTGCCTCTCCCCCGCTTGTGCTCTGTCTCTCAAAAATGAGTAAATGTAAAAAAAAAAAAAAAAAAAAAGAACATGTAGGGGTAAACACTGGCTGGAAGAAGCTAGAATAATACTAATGTATTGTTATTTTTTTTTTATATCATGAGAAAATGTTTGTAGTTTTATCCCCTAATTCAGACATTCTTGAAAACACATGTTCCATTAACCATGAGAGCATTCCAAATTTGAAAAAAAAAAAATTGTGATGCATCTATTTCTTCAAACAGATATCAAAGAAGGTATAAGTGGTCATGATATTTTAACTAGTGATTTTCACTATTCTCTTTAACACTGACTATGAAATCAAAGGAATATTTTTGACTGACAATTATTTTTTTGAAAAGTGCAGTTTGGGGGTTGATGTTCAGATGCAAAATTTTTTACATTTAGATTAAGATTCACCACACATAGTGGTAGGTGTCAACACTGACCAAGAATTATTAGGAATTAAAGAAAACATCCAAACATCCCTGTCCCTGTAGCATACATCCTCATTGATGAACTGGACAAAAAGTCATTCCGTACTCTTCCTTCCCGTGTTAAAACACATTTGCAAAAGATGGCGTATTCTCTCCATACTATTGTGTTTGTCCCATTGGAAGCTAAAATACCAGATAGCCCAAACTCTTGATAGTAAGTGCTCTTGTACATTATATGTCACTGCTTTGAATAGTCAAGCAGTAAATTGGTAAGGCTATTTTCCAGAACCTCAATTTTCCCCTGAATATATTACGTGTTATTAACTTTGTAGGAGGCTTAGAAGCTTCTTAGCAATTACCTTAATCTTATATTTCAAATTTGTGAAATGTACGTGAGAATAATTGTTTCATTCCTTCTTTCTCTGGGACCAACAGATGACCTGCAGACTAACTGATGGTGTCTTCAGGATCACATTTTTCAAAACATTGCCTTGACCTGAAGGAGTAAACATGAAATGGTAATAATTGTAGTACGGTGGAGTGTGGGTGTGCTGTGTATTTTATATACTTTTCTGGAGGACTTAAATATAAAATATACGTGTAAAACTATACTTTTATATTTCGTGTATTTGCATTTAATATTAAACAAAAACAGTAATTTTTATAAAATAATGAAATATAGACCCTCCGACCATATACATTTTAGTCTCACTTATTGTCAAAGTATAAATTCAGTATAAATTCAGTATAAATTCAATACAGTATAAATTCAATAAATACAGTATAAATTCAAATCCAAATATCTAGAAGGCTTGCTGGTTTGCTAAGGCACACGTGAAAGGATCTACAGCATTAAAGAAATAATCTTTTAAATATGCCTCATAATATATGGGAAAAGGCATTATAGTTTCCTTATACTAAAGAGTCATTCTAAGTCAGTGTTTACCAAAATTCTCAGATAATAAGAAAAGGTGTAAAATACGCATCATGTGTCTTAGATTGGTGTCCAGGAATTGGACTTATAACTACTCCCCCACTTGATTTCTGACAGGCAGCATAGTGTTAGGGTTAAGATCATGAATTCCATCTAATGGTTTGATAATCAGTCACTTCTTTGAACTTAGGTACAATAATTTACCTTCCTACACCTGATTCTCCTCAATTGAAAAATTGAGATATTGATAGTGTGGATACAAAATGAACTCATATATGAGAGTCCTCAAAGAATGACGGGCTCACAATAATTGCTCTAAAAGCAACAGGTTTTACGA
This sequence comes from Panthera leo, assembly GCF_018350215.1. Lineage (NCBI taxonomy): Eukaryota > Metazoa > Chordata > Mammalia > Carnivora > Felidae > Panthera > Panthera leo. Next base: position 37,687,374 of record NC_056679.1, on the reverse strand, counting down.
CTGTCACTGTAAATCAATCATTTGAAAAACAAACATAGATAATGTGTTTTATGAAGAGTTGAGAAAATATAAAATGAAATTTTCTCATTCCTTTTTTCCAAAACTCCTCTGATTGGACTGCACAGAGCTTTGTGGTGACACATGTATCCATCCAATCACCCTCTCATTCACTGAGCCGTGAATGAGATTCACACACTCCATGCTCTCGTGGAGTTTATACCTGAGTGTATCTCTACTGCAAATCAGTTAAAGTTTTTTTTTTTCTTATTGTATGTTGCTTATTACAGAAAGGGGGTTTTCCCCTAAAAAGCAGAAATATATGTAAATTATTTATGAAATGTCTATAATACTCAAAATAGTTTAGAAAATAGACTTTCTCAGAGATGAGAAGGATCTTTTACAATCATACTGACATTGCAGAGACATTAGAAAAAAAATATTTTTTAAAAATGTACTGGGTCAAGGACTGATGGAACGACTCTGAAACAATTGAGACTAGATAATATATCTGGATTTTTAAACAGATTATAACAGAAACAGAAGTGAAGTCTACCCTGAAATACCAAACATTGGATAATTGTAAATTGGCTTTGGAAATAAAAGAGTACCTATGTACTATCCAAATGTCACACCCAGTGACATTTGACATGCTATCCATAAATATATAAGTGGAAATACGTACAGTGTGGCTTACACGGTGGCTACAACGTATTGACAGACCTTCTTAATTTTACTCCTGAGATGTGCCTTTCTACGTAAGGACGAAGCAAATTACAGTACATTCCTGGTGTGCGTGTAGGTCATCTCCAATGAAGATGATTATGTCGGCTCACTGAATCAGAGGCTAGAAGCGATAATTATGAGAACAGCATTCTTCCTGATTATGTGCATTGTAGATATCAAGCCCAAAGTGGTGAAAAATACACATGCTTTATCAAGACTCACACTATAGAGGAACTTAAGATTCTAAGAATAGTGATGCTCATCAAAGCCTATGAAAGAACAGAGTGATATTTAAGGAGGGCAGTTATATTAAAATTGAACTGCCTAAGTGCAGTGCATGAAAACTAGACAAAAGGAAGCCAAAAATCTAAAACTGTCCTCAAACATATAAGCAAGGTGATTGTAACTAGAATTTGTCCTTACTGATGGTTCCATAGAAAATGGTCTAATTTTGACCAAACTGATTCGGGGTTGACTTTTTATAGCTGGCCTTGTTATATCCTGACGCACAATATAATATTTGGTACTATCAGAGAATATGTACAATATGGTTTTGAAACTCTCCCTGATATTGGAATAGATGAAACAACTTGATAAACATTCAGTTCAGGAATTCTCCCACTGCATTGCTTTTTGTTGCTGTTATAGAAAAGTAAAGTGGATGAAATGAACACACTATATATTCATGTGGGAACAAGTTAAGACCTGTGAGACATTTTACAATATACAACCATCACGTAGGTTTCCTCTTCACAAGACTGAATAGTGTTATGATAATTTCTTTGATACTTATGAGAAAATATGAAATCAGAAGCTGAGCACTTCATCTACGATCTCTCAGGTATTGAGCGGTGGAAGAAGTTGGGAGAACATTTGGGGGTGCCTTTTACAGGCCAGTTCTTGTGTCTGGTTCTTTTACCCCTTTTAACTTTTCCTGTCCTGTGAGAAATTTGAAAAATGTAGAAACAGGTCAGAAAAAAACATACTTAATCTGCATTCCAGAGTTCACTGTATTTAATCAGGCTGACTCACACTAACTAAACTCACAAGAAATGAAAATATATGCTGTCAGATAAATTAATATACTTACGAATTCAGTGAGCAATATACCTTCCACGCAAACCAATACTGCTTGTGTGGCCAAAATGCCAATTTGGCAAACCAAATCACAGAAGTTTTTGTTGTAAGCATGCAAATCACAATAAAGAAAGTGATTTTGCATTATTCAAAAATTGGACAGTATCAGGCTCTGATTACTTTATTTACAGATTTCCGTTGAAAGATGTCTTCCAGGGGCGCCTGGGTGGCTCAGTTGGTTAAGCGTCCAACTTCGGCTCAGGTCATGATCTCATGGTTTGTGAGTTCGAGCCCCATGTTGGGCTCTGTGCTGTCAGCTCAGAGCCTGGAACTTGCTTCAGATTCTGTGTCTCCCTCTCTCTCTGCCCCTCCCCCACTCACACTCTGCCTCTCTCAAAAAAATAAATAAATAAAATAAAATAAAATAAAATAAAATAAACAACTTTATTTTCCCTGCACAGTGCAGAAGACAAACTGACAAACTTTCTCCCCCATTACTCAATTTTCTTGCTCCATTTCTGACTCCTTTTCTTCCTCTTTCTCCTTTTTAACTGACTTCTTCCTTCTATTTGATCTATTCTTTTATTTTTTTAGGTATGGTAAATTTATCTAATTGTTGTGAAGTCTCCTGCTGCCCTGGGGACCAGTCTCTATTTCTGTTATTCATAGAGAAATCTTATCTATAATCTTTTTTTTTACTCTTTATTAATTTTTTTTATTTATATCCAAATTAGTTAGCATATAGTGCAACAATGATTTCAGGAGTAGATTCCTTAATGCCCCTTACCCATTTAGCCCATCCCCCCTCCCCCAATCCCTCCAATAACGCTGTTTATTCTCCATATTTAAGTCTTGTATGTTTTGTCTCCCTTCCTGTTTTTTATATTATTTTTGCTCCCTTCCCTTATGTTCATTCATCTGTTTTGTATCTTAAAAGTCCTCATATGAGTGAAGTCATATGATATTCGTCTTTCTCTGACTAATTTCACTTCGCATAATACCCTCCAGTTCCATTCACGTAGTTGCAAATGGCAAGATTTCATTCTTTTTGATTGCCGAGTAATACTCCATTGTGTATATATAATATATATATATATATATATATACACACCACATCTTCTTTATCCATTCATCCATCCATGTACATTTGGGCTCTTTCCATAGTTGGGCTATTGTTGATAGTGCTGCTATAAACATGGGGGTGCATATGTCCCTTTGAAACATCACACCTGTATCCCTTGGATATTGCTAGGTTGTAGGGTATGATCTTATTTTTCATAATTTATTATTATCTATTAATTATTACTTAGGTTCATTTTCTATTAATTATTACTTATGTTCATTATTATCCATTGCACAGTTTAAATTTTACAGGGTGCATAAAGTAGGACTAGTTTCAGTTTTACATAAGTGAATGGGAAAACTCAAAATAACAGAGATATAAACATCATATCATTTTCTGGAGATAGTCCATGGAAATTACAGTAGTCCAAGGCAGGCCCAGGTTCTTTGGGGACATCAGGAAACAATCTCTTCCTGTTTTGTCATCTTTGGTAATGGTTTCTGTCATTACTATTTCCTCCTGGTCTAAGATGACTAGCAGAGAACTATGCAGAGCAGTACTTTCAAAACTACATAGTGTACATTAATGTGTTTTCTGCATAGAAAAGGTGGTCTGATTTTATTCACCTCAAGTTGTACCAGCAGTAAGGGCATGGAGCCCCAGCAGATGTTTGTGGAATCCAGAGAGTTTGTCAGGAGACCTGAAATTGACTTCCCTCCCTTCCACTTACTGGCTATGATATACTGCTCCCATAGCCTCAAAACTTCAGTTTCCTTTTATTTATTATGGATATAATCTACCTGTTGAATGAGGAATACTGAGACAGAAAGTGTAACTGATTTTAGAAGTATATGGTGCAAAACAAGTCAACTGAATACATTTTTAAGCCATGCATTATGTGTAAAAAAAAAAAAAAAAGGTTCTGCTATTTTTCCAAATCTAAATTAATCCTTACTCAGAGCCCATTCCATCTGAGGAAGAAAGACACAATGTTCGTAAACTCAGGATATATTTAGTCAGTTTCACTACTGAAACAAGTCACTTTAGAATGTTCCCATCTCATAGAAACAAGCGAAGGTCCTCATACATTATGGATCTGTTCATGTTGATCAGTATTTGTCCATACTGTTTCTTCAGGCCTCCAAGCTTTGTGGGATATTCTATTGCTCTCCAACTTTGGAACTACCACTGCTAAAGACTCACCTCTAAAATTATTCCCACATACAATCCGTGCCCCCTCATCCATTTCATCTTTTTCAAAATCCATCAGCTGTGTGATCTTCATATAGTCTGGACAAGTTGGAAAACTTATTCTAACTGATCACATATATCAATAAATTATTTGGATCAGGATGTTGGATTGCACTTATAACTCAAAAAGATGTATCCTTTTAAGCTCTTGTCTACACCGTTAGCTTCCAAAGTATTTTTTTAATTATGTGTGTACTCTGTATTTTATTTGATTTCTTAACACAAAAGATGTGTTCTAGAATTACAAGGAAATAAATTTTTCTGAGAAACAATAAATTGGGGGTGCGGGGCAGAATTTCTGCCTAGTTACATTTCTATGGCAACTCATTACATCCATTAAGGTCTCACTTTTTCATAACTCACAAAAATAGTCAGCCCCAGTGAGCAGGAAGATGAAGAATCAGAAACTCTGTGCATACTAACACGTAGATATTATGTAGTATGAAGTTATATAAACATCGTGTTGCCAATTAAGAAAATGGAGAATTTTCATGCAATTGGCATAAATACAAGTAGAAATTATGGGTTAACCATAAATTTTGGTGAAAACTGATATTTTAAAAGCCTTTAAGTTCAACTTACATTTTTCATCCTGTAATTCAAGTGTGAATGATCCAAAAACACCTTAGTTCTATAATAGCCCTGTTATTTATCACCACAAAAATAGCTGACATTGTCCAGTTAGTCCAAATGTTAGGACAGAAAAAGAGTAATGGATAAAATTAATGGAATTGTTTTCATCCTTAATACTTATACCCAGTGGAATCAATTTTCTCATGCCATGTTATGGTCTGTGATATATGAGCAACTCAGAGAAAGCAAGTAAGAGTAAAGATATATTTTCTCTGTTCCCCATTCAACTCAAAAAATGAAAAGTTTTTTTTTTCTAAGAAGGCAACATTCCCAGTCTCCAAAATCTATCAGATCTTTAAAGATCTGATCAATCTAGCTTTTCCCACTGTCTATCCTATTTCGAAAAATAATTAAGGCACAGAATTAGCAATATGTAGCTCACATAGGTATGAACTAATACTGTCATTGTAATGAGTTATTATTAAAGTCACACAAGGTTGGCCAGCCAGCAGTACTTTCCTTTTCTTACAAACTTTCTTTAATCCACTAATAAAAACATAAATATATACATTAATATTTGAAGATACCTTCTCACCAAATTTATTTATCTAAAAAAATTTTTTTAACATTTATTTATTTTTCAGAAACAGAGACAGCAGGGGAGAGACAAAGCATGAGCAGGGGAGGGGCAGAGAGAGAGGGAGACACAGAATCAGAAGCAGGCTCCAGGCTCTGAGCTGTCAGCACAGAGCCTGATGCAGGGTTTGAACCCACGAACCGTGAGATCATGACCTGAGCCGAAGTCAGACGCTTAACAGACTGAGCCACCCAGCTGTCCCATCACCAAATGCATTAATAGCAAGCAAACATAAGACATTTCTTATGCAAGATCTAGAAGTTATTTCCAAAAATAAATTTATTACAGTTACAAGTATTAGGTCCGCATTATTGCGTTTCTGCAACCAACATGAGATTATGTGTAATATGGTATGCTTACATTTTTAAGAGGGTGTCTTGAATTCTCAAACAAACCTGGGACTCGGACAGTGGCGAAATAAATTTATTGGTCCAAGAACTATACTTTACAAATGAGAAAATAAAGATCTAGCGAGATGAAGCAGATTCATAGATCAGACCTGAGAAAGACAAGTACCTTATTATTTCACTCCTATGTGGAATCTTAAAAACAAAGCAAATTGACAAACAAACAAGGAAAGAGCAGAACCAGACCTATAAACACAGCAAACGAACTGATGATTGTCAGACGGAAGGGGTAAAAGGATGGGTGAAAGGGGGTGGGAGGCACAGGCCTTCAGTTATGTTAACAATAAGTCACAAAAATAAGACCAGCATTGGGAATATGTCAATGATATTTTAATAGTGTTGTCTGGTGTCAGAGGGTAGCTACACTTGTGAGCAAAACATAATGAATAAAGAAACTGAATCACTATGTCACACAACTGAAAATAATGTTAACATGATGTGTCAGCTATACTCAAATGAAAAAATTTTTAAAAAAGTAAAAACAAAAAAAACAAGTCCCCCCAAAACAAACAACAACAACAACAACAACAACAACAACACAAAAAACCACGAAAATCTCTTTTAGAAAGCCAAAGGGGGGGAAAAAAACTTTACATTTTCCAATAAAAAATCATTTTAATTTAGTAGGATTAGGTAAATTTAAATTAATTAGCCCAGTATGAAAATTACCTAAAAACACATTATTTACTGCAACATAATTTGACCATTAATGATTCAAATAATAATGGTTGTATTTAGGAATTCTTACTGTATATAGGGTGTTATTAATTAATGGCTTTCTGATGAATCCTGCAAAAACACTCTATGTTCATTATTTTCCTTAATTAGTATCTCAAGCATATGTTGGTGTTCTGGAATGGAGATCTGCTGTATTAGGCTAACATCTGCAAATACTGGCCTAAATGGAATGCTGCCTGGGATACCTGTGGAGTCTGAACACTGTTTCCTGATGCCTTATAAAAGCAGTAGGTATGTATTTGTCTAAGCTGATAGACAGCGGTGAGAAGCCTGAAGGTGAAGATCCTGTCATTCACATTTACTGAAGAGCAGAAGGACTAATGGTGAGGACAATAACTACCAGGGTAGAAGGGGATCCAATTTCCACTCTTCTTTGCATTTATGTACTTGGGTACGTATATATGTATCACCTAACTTTTTCAAACAGTATTTATATATAGCCATTTTTCCTGTAGGATCAGAGCTTTGATCAATGTATGAGAGAATGACCAATAATGCTATGGAAAATAAACAAAAACATAATGAGCTTCACTGGAAAAGGAAGACACCTGTTAAACATTGTAAGAAGATACTCAGAATAAAATCTAGAATATGAAAAAATGACACTATTTTACCTATAATTAAAAAAATCTTATTAGCATTGGCAGGAGAGAATAATAGGTAATATTTAAGTGAAACTGCCCATGGAAATGGCATGGTATTGACATTATTTTTCACACGTGCATTAAAATATTCTTTAAAAAAAGTGGTCTACTGAAAAAAAAAAAAAAATGAACCTGACTCTCCACTTTCCTTTCTTCCACAATATTTTGGATATGTTTTTGCAACATTTCACATCAAGAGGTGGATTCATCTTCCCACACTGAGTCTAGATATAAGGAAAACTTGCTTGCTTCTGTTCTCTATGACTCCTACACGTGCTTTGAGAATCAGCTTAAGATAACTTTCTGAAGGATGGAGACCATTAGAAACAAACCAAGGCAGCCTACTTGCCCAAGCTGAACCTCAAACATGGGAGAGAGATCAATCAGCCCGTATCAGTAGGTGCTAAAGAATGAATGTTTACGCCGCATCTAAAATCCTTATGTTGAAATCCTAACCTCCAATATGATGGTACTGGAAGGTGGGTACTTTGGGATATGATTAGATCAAGAGGGTTCAGCCCACATGAATAGTATTTGTGCCCTTATTAACGAGACCATCGAGAGATTCCTTGCCTCTTCTGCCACATGAGGTCATAGTGAGAAGATGACCAACGGTGAACCTGCAAGCAAGCCTTCACCAGACAGGGAATCTCCTAGTGTCATGACCTTGGAGTTCCCAGCCTCCATAACTGTGAGAAATAAATTTCTGTTGCTTATAAACCATATAGGTTATGGTATTTTTGTTACAGCAGCCCAAACAGATTAAAACTGTAAGTCATTTTAGCTATTCTAGAACTGCCCATAGACATGATACTGAGTCCAGCTGTGTGAGCCCAAGAATTTGGGAGCAAGTAGTTACACCATATTGCTGTGGCTCTATGTAACTAAAACAGAATCATAGGTTGACTCTAACTATACCGTCTCTAAGGAGCCTTTAGGCTTATTGTATACATTCTTTCCCTAGACATACATACAATCAGCATGATACTGAATATGAAAAACTCTTCAAAATGAATCACTTTATTCAACAAATAAGTTATAAGTAAAAGGAACACAATTGTGAGGTAGAACCTACAACCTTACAGATCTAAGGCACATTTCAACAAAATGCAGTATGTGACTGTGTTTGGATCCTAATTTTAACAATCAAATATTAAATGAAAGCATTCATGACTTAAGTAGGGAGATTTAAAACTGAAAACTACTGGGGCGCCTGGGTGGTTCAGTCAGTTGAGTGTTCGGCTTCGGCTCAGGTCATGATCTCACGGTTTGTGAGTTCGAGCCCGTGTGGGGCTCTGTGCTGACAGCTCAGAGCCTGGAGCCTGCTTTGAATTCTGTGTCTCCCTCTCTCTCTGCTCCTCCCCTGCTCATGCTCTGTCTCTCTCTCTCCTTCAAAAATAAATAAAAACACTAAAATAAATAAATAAATAAATAAAACTGAAAACTACTGATAATGGTTTAGTATATTAATGGTATAATAATGTGATTGTGATTATGTTTTTTTAAAAAATAATCCTAATCTTGGGGCACCTGGGTGGCTTAGTCAGTTGAGTGTTTGACTTCAGCTGAGGTCATGATCTCACCGCTTGCGGATTTGAGCCCCACGTTGGGCTTTGCGCTGACAGCATGGAACCTGCTTTGGCTTCTCTGTCTCCTTCTCTCTCTGTCCCTTCCCCACTCGCTCTCTCTCAAAAATAAATCAACATAAAAAACATGTTTAAATAATACTCATCTTTATGAGATGCATACTGAAATATTTTCGAGGATTTGCTGGTATCTTTGGAATTTTCTCAAAATAATCCAGTGTGGTATTGGTCGTGAAGTGGGTTGTACGAAACACCAATGCTTCTCAAGCTGTAAAGCTTAAAAATCATTTGGGAATCTTGTTAAAAGGTAGATTTGGATCCAGTCCTTTTGTAGTGGTGCAGTGAGAGTCCACATGTCTAACAAGCTGCTAGATAATGGCAATGCAACCAGCCCCCACACACTTTGAGCAACAAGGTTACAGATGAAATGCGGGGCGTGAATTAGTAACTGTATACCTGAGTAGTGGATATAGGAGGCTTCATAGAACCACTCTCCCTACATTTATATATTTTTAAATTTTTCATAATACAGTTGAAACTGTTTAAAATAATATTTCTAATTTAACTAAACAGATAATATCTTATTGCCACTGGAATAACGGGGTCCTAAGTTGTGTTTTTCTCACTGACTTTAGGTACAATAACTATTCCAAGAAATGAACCACTGAGACACAGAAGAATTCATGAAGGCTTTGTAAAGGTGGTGTTATTTTCACTTTGGTCTTGGTGAGTAGGTAAGAGTCGGATTCGTAGGATGAGGGAATTAAAGGGTGCAGCCTTTCAGGAGATAGGAACTGCTTTAGTAAATGCATAAAAACAAGAATGAACGTGGGATGATTATACAGAAGATGCATAGCTTGCATACTAATTGAAAGATATTTACTAATGTGCTAGGTTGCCATGGAAGTTAAGAATTCAAGATATATATTGTTGCTTTCATTGTGGGGCATAGTGATCAATTGGGAAAGAAAACAAACCAGGACCATAATTTAATTAACCGCAAGATGGCGCCAAAGCCCCTCCTGACCATTTCACGGCTTGAATTTTCTCCCCCCCTGGATGAAATCTGGAGTAGAATCAGAGCATAAAATAGAAACTCTGTGTTTTAAGCAAGTAGTTAAAATAATTAAAATTTGAACCTAGCTATTACCAAGAATGATTTAATCATGAGGGAACTCATGCATTTTAATCACAGATATTAAATGCATTTATTAGTTCACATTAAATGATAGAAGAAGTACATATTCATATTGGATAAGTTTATTCTTCGTTAAATATCTTGGGCAAACTGCAGATAAAGTTTTATTGGCAGGACTAATAATAATACCTCTAAGACGAATTCTGCCTGTTTATTTATTATACCCATTATTGGAAATGGTTTTTGAATACCCTTTCAAAACTGATGAGTCAGATTTAAAAAAACAAAACAACAACAACAACAACAACAAAAACTAGTGATTTCCTAAAACTTTTCATAAAAGAATGAACTTAATTTTTGTAAAAGACCATGTGATTTAAGTACCAAAATATATTTCTGAAAAAAAAAATAACGTATTTTTATATTAGATTTATAGGATTGTTTTGACCATACAAAGGTCAGTTTAGCCCTATTTTTAGCTGCTTAATTGTTCCATGCCCAATTTTCAATACACCAGGAAAGGAGGTTGGCAATCCCGTTAAGCCATTGCTATTAATGAGCTACATGTGTAACTTGTCCAAAAATTTCAGTACCAACAAATAAACTTTAAGATTATTTATTGTGATTTTACTATATACCATATAATGTGTGATTCAAATGATATTGAATGAAATAAAAATAAATAAGGAATAAATTTGAAAGGATGTATGATGGACTGTTAAATGTGGAAGAACATTTTAGCTAAGCCTTAAGATTCTTTATTGGAAATTATGGTTGGTGGTTGATTAGTTAATTAGTAGCTGGAAATTTCATTACCAATGACAATAAAATAAGAAGCCAGAATAACAGAGGGTTGGAAGTAAATTTAAGGTAAAACTGAGACAGCATTTGGATACTAGTCTTTCAAGAAGCAGGGCACTAAAGAGAGAAATAAAACTAGGAATGTATCTTTTTTGGGAATTCAAGAAAAAAAAAACAGTTGAGAAATAAAACACTGGATTTACAATATAGGTAAAATGAGAGTATTAGAGTGATGTGCTTTCCAAGTTTGGGCTTTATTTATATACTGTGGCTTAATAGCAAAAAGAGCTTTTAAAATAAGAAGTAATATGTAGCTCAGTTTTTAGTGTCTTCTATCTATCGTTTCACAGAGAAAATATGTATCATTTATTCTTGAGGGATGAGTCTATAAGATATTTAAATATATCTATTACGGGGCCCCTGGGTGGCTCAGCTGGTCGAGCTTCTGACTCTTGATTTCAGCTCAGGTCATGATCTCACAGTACGTGGATTTGAACTCCCAGTCTGGCTCTGGGCTGACAGTGCAGAGTCTGCTTGGGATTCCTTCTCTCCCTCTCTCTTCGCTCTTCCCCCTTCTTGCACACACATGCTCGCTCTCTCTCTCTCTCTCAGAATAAATATATATACATATTACTATAAAGTAAAAATTATGTAACGCAAAATGATATGAGAAGTTTTATCATGGAACACCAATCAGAACTGAATTTGGACCTTGAAAAGGAAGCACTTTATAATTTAATATTTTACGGAGGAAAAGACATAAACCATTGCATAGTAAAGATTTTTAGATCCATGTCTTTAATAACATAAGTGGTTACTAATCACAATTAAAATTGCAAGGCAATTGGATGTTTCTAATTAATAATGATAATTTTTAAGTAACTTAGATATTTTATTTACTTAATAAATAAGCAATTTACTAAACTCCTTAGCAAACATGTTTCATTAAAAATATGTTAGGGTAATCAGCTTGTGCCTCCAGTCCTAAATCTAAATAGAGGAGACTAATTAGTAGGTTTATTTTTCACAGAAGTTCACACATATTACTTCTTCTATGAGCGGTAGGCCTCTGGATAATGAAGGCATTTCAACATTAAATGTGATTAAAATAAATTAAAATATGATGAAACAGATGAATAAAATATTAAAAAAATGAAATTACTAAGTTTTTTTAACCCAATAGGATAGAATGTTTATATTTCTACAAAGTTTTCTGATTCTTTTCCTTACCCATTACTCAAAAGCAAATCATAATGTCTCTGACATCAAGGTTTAAATACACCTAAGCTCTACCTTGGCCAACATAAAGCACTCTCACTACTTAGGGGGCATTCAATGGCAAATGATCCCTTAAATAGAATGAGATACTTATCTTTTATTATCTTATGTTTGGTTAAAAAGAATGTTGGAATCCTTTATAGTGAGAATACTTTATAAAGAACTTGTACATAATGAGAAGCGCGTTGTCTGAAGAAGCAAAATCAGTACAGAATATTTGAGTAGCAGGAATTTCGTTTTACTTCTTTTGTTACAACAAAATTATTATGGCAGATGTGGTATTTGGAGAAACTAGATATGCAACAGCATTTGCCCCAAAATTACAAAACTCATTTATGTTTGGTTTAAAATTGGTACAATACATTGCTCCCAAACTGTGAACACATTGCCCTAAAATCACATTTTTGTAATAATCATTTTTGACCAAGAGTTGAATTTTGTTTGTAAGCTGGTACTCACACATGTAGTATTCTTTGTTACTGCCCAGTAGACATATTTGCTTGGGGATGGGGTCAGATAGGGATTTCCATATTCAGTAAGTTACCTATTTTTTAAAGTATTGTTCAGAAGCCATTGTCTTATAGCATTTGTTTATATTTTCCTCCTTAAAGCTATGGATTTGATTTTGTTTCTTGAGCTTTTCATTATGTTTGAAAGTATTACAAAATTATTTTTCTTTACATCTAATAAATTACATATGGGTCAAATTAATTTCTATTATTAGACTTTCATCTCTGAAATTCTTGATATTGCCTATTTGAGAACAACATAGGTTATAATTCAAAGAACAGTTTGCAGGATCCCCTTTAGTATCTAGAATGTAAACTAATTCCAAAGTATAAGCCATGGCCAAAAACCTTTTCCTATTGTGCTGATCAACTGGAGACAGTAAAATGAAATATATAAAATTCAATACATGAGAAGCTGACAGATACAGAGTTTAATCTACTCTTTTCATTATTGTGTGTGTGTTGGTGGTAGAAGGTGGGGGGGGGGAGTTTAAGGGAACAGAATGGAGTAATTAATTGCTATTTAGAACACTAGTTTATAGTCCTTCTAGAAAAATAAAGATCTATGTGAAAGGGGAAAAAGTCAAATTTTCATCTAACTTTGATTTCTACCCTGTAATTTAAAATCTGCAATATAAACAAGGAGGCAGAAAGATGGAAACATCCAAAGTTGTTCACATTCATTCTCTCCATCATGACTTAAATCATTAAATTATAGATGTTTTTACCTCTTAGCTACTGTATCTTCCATTTTTAGTTTTAGAAAGAAAAATTATTGCACTGATAAATAGTTTACTTAAACCTATGGAATGCTTTTATTAAAACTTTCAATCTCCTGAGTGCTTGGGTGGCTCAGTCAGTTAAGCATCTGACTCTTTGTTTCGGCTCAGGTCGTGATTTCACAGTTTGTGAGTTTGAGCCCCAGTGCTTCATGCTGACAGCACAGAATCTGCTTGGGATTCTGTCTCTTCTCTCTCTGCCCTTCCCCCACTCATGCTGTCTCTGTTTCTCAAAATATATACATATTTAAAAATTAAAAAAAAAAAACCTTTGAATTTCCTTTTGAAAAATGTACATAAAGGTTATTTTATGTATATTTAATTTTCCAGTTAGACTAGAGTTAAAAGGAAAATGCATTGCTAGGTGCCATGCAGACAAATATTGGGGTTTATTTGAATCATTTAAAACCAATTCACAGATTTCATCTTAGAAATAATAAGACCATTATTATCACTTAACTAATGAAATCACAAAAGATAATGAAGAGATAAAATTCAAAGTAATCATTCTAATTAATTTAATTTTCCATGATTATCTTTCTGAGAAATATTTACAATGGCTACCTTTCTTAAAAAGAAAATCAATTAGAGATGTACAGCTCCCCTCAAAATATGTTTTCATCTTTAAATAAACTAGACAGACTCCCTAATGCTATTAGAATTGTTTGAAGTTTAAATGTTTAGAAATGAAATCTTGAAAGAAACATGATTCTTATAGAATGATGCTTCCTAGAAAAAAAAATGAAATGACTTTCTTATCAATGTTATTAGACATTTATAAGATGGTGAATGAACAAACGCTTACCTCTCATGCTAGAAAATACTCTTAGTAATGATCAAAACTTTCACTTAACCCTAGATTTTATGCCTTTTGGGTCCACGTTGTTATCATTCCTTACTAATGTTTCTCACTGTTTTTTACTCAAAGAAAACCCATTTTTTTTAAATAAATTCTTTTTGTTTAAAACCCCGCAAAACTAATCATCAATATTTTAAACCAATAGTATTAGTTATGAAGTGAATTTCTATTGCTACTTGCTTCATCCTTGCTTAGGAAAAGTGAAGAAATTTTTTTTACAGTAATGACTAAAATATATACTCCATAAATCAATATGTTAGGATTATACTTAACGAATCAGGCTTTAAATCTATCTTTCTAAATTGTCAGACTTCGATCACCATTAATTCAGCCACTATTTATTGTTGACTGTATTCCAAGCTTTCATATAAGTTCTGAGAATATAATAATAAATTAATGAAAAATACTGAAAAAACAAAACCAAAAAACAGAATGTGCCATGTGAATATGCATTTCAGTATTTTGTTTTTGAATAAAGAAAAGCAAGGAGAAAATTATCACAATATGCTCCACAATTTTCTGTTTGGATTAGGCCACTGCCTATGGAGAGAGCACTCACAGACCTTTAACCCAATAACCAAATAACCAGTGATCAATATCTAGATATTAAAAAAAAATCTGTGAAAGCCTATAGTAAATATTGTTGAAAGTATTACACTATAGCTTGTTCAGAAAAACACACTTATCCCTGATCTCTTCTGGAAAGTTAATAGTAGAGCTTCTGTATTTCTCATAACGGGTTCTTTCTTCAAATATTAGATTACTCTATACTTTAAGAATTTGAGTCTTAATGAATTACTAATTTAAAGGCAACATCCTTCTGCAAATAATTATTATATGCTCTCAAGGTTAGAATTAAATATGAACGAAGTTTTAAAATACAAAAGGCAAACGCTAAGTTCCCAATTACGCATGTAGTTTGGAAAACTCATTTGTACCTTTGTCTACTTAATATTTTCTGATACCGAGTAAGTATACTTTTCATTTTTCAAAATTAATTATGTCTTGATTGCCTAATCAATACATTCAAATCTTAATATTTCATTAAGAGTAAATATGCAAAAATCACTGACTATTCTGTCTGCAGAAGTCAAGGTTATAGTTATCTCTCTAGGGTACCACAAAAGACAATTCAACAGGTAAGGTGGCAGGGCCCTAAACAGTGGCAAATTCTAGCCAACTTCCTGGAAATCAAAAAGTAATCTTTATGTATTTCCATTATAAAGGGGATTAGCAGATATTTTAGAAAGTTTTACATGAATATATTTCCATCTTCATCAGAACTAGGTGTCTCATCTTTTCCTATTAGAGTGACAAAAGTGTTTTATTTCACTCCTTTTGGCAGGGAGTAACTTCTTGACTAAAGGCCCAGCTGTGTATTGATTTTTTCTGTTGCCTAGGATCTTGGGAATTATATTTCCAAGTGTAGCATGGTTAAACATCACCCTGGCAGCAGCTTATGAAAGACTCTTAACAAGCCAAGTAATACACATCATCTCTCAGGTAAGAAATAAAGGATAGAGGGGCGCCTGGTGGCTCAGTTGGTTAACTGTCAGACTCTTGGTTTGGGCTCAGGTCATGATCTCATGGTTGGTGAGTTCAAGCCCCGCATCGGGCTCTTCTCTAATAACATGGAACCTGCTTGAGATTCTCTCTCTCCCTATCTCTCTGCCCCTCCCCTGCTCACACTCTCTCTCAAAATAAATAAATAAACTTACAAAACAAAATTTTATTAAAAAAATAAATGAAGGACAGAAAGAAAATTTAATTAATTTTCCTCTTTTTAAATATATATTTGACAGCCAGGTACAAGAATTGGGGGGATATTATATCTCTGTTACCAATTGATGTCACTATTCTTACCTTTATTATCTCCAATAATGAAAAGTTAATCATTGGTTTTAATGTTTATACTAATTAGTGATTTTTTTTATAATAAAGTAAACAAAAAATAACCAATCTCTAAATTTAGTTACCAGTGTGGGTCTTTCAACATTGTAATTCATAGCAATATGAATTAATCATAATAATTTATAATATAGATTGTTTATTTTTAGATGCTATTTATTTATTTTGAGAGAGAGAAAGAAAGAGAGAGAGAAGGGGGAGGGGAGGGGCAGAGAGAGGGAGCAACAGAATCCCAAGCAGGCTCAAAGCACAGAGCCCAACACGGAGCTCTAATCCATGAACCATGAGATCATGACCTGAGCTAAAACCAAGAGTCCAAGGTTTAACCTGAACTGACTGAGCCACCCAGGCACCCCTAGCTACTTTTTAGGTAATAATTTTGCAAAATTCCATTTCCTCAAATGCATACATATAATACTGCCTTACCGAGTGAATTCAAATGGGTAATTGACCTATAAGTATGTTCGTCTTTAATATCTTTACAATAATATTTTGGAAATGAATGAGTAATAAGTAGAAAACGTGAGGTGATTATTCTCCTATGCCACACTACTTAAAATTTATTATAATTCCGTGTTTTATCCTAGGCCTTGCATTTATAGTGATGTAAGTTTAACCTCAAAAGAACTTGTAGAAAAACAAGACTGATTTTTAGAATATAGAAAGTATATTAAGGTAATGTATTGCTTGAATTGGGATGATGGGGTAGGGAAAATAACAACCTATGCTATCTATATATTTATCAAATTAACTGTGTTATTAACTGGAAGTGAAGGAGTGCCCATTGATATTCAAACCTTTCTCCTTTTTCTCCATCCTATCATCATAGCCAGTAATTATTGCCAGATGTGACATAAGATTATGTCTTCATTTCTTCTTAGCACTATTTTCCTCCTTTTCAATTTATTTCTTGTGTTTCATATTAATACTTCACAGAGCCACTTTCTATGTTGAAAAATGTCTACTTTATCTCTAAAATCATAATAAAATACCACATTCATGCACAACTTAGCCATTAAGATTATATACTAATATACAAGTACATTAATCAACACAGAAACAAACTCTTCAAATTTCCTCATTCCTGAAGGTGAGATCAACTACAAACTGGAAGAATGAAGTAGAAAGAAAACCATTAATATTTTTGTTAGATTGACTAAGTGTTTAAATTATTTAAATGTTTGAATAAGACATACATTCTTTTTTTTTTTTAAGGATCAGTATTTTACATTAAAAAAAAATTTTTTTAATGTCTTATTTATTTTTGAGACAGAGAGAGACAGAGCATGAGCAGGGGAGGGGCAGAGAGAGAGGGAGACACAGAATTCAAAGCAGGTTCCAGGCTCTAAGCTGTCAGCTGTCAGTTCTGAAGCAGGGCTGGAACTCACAAACCGCGAAATCATGACCTGAGCCAAAGTCAGACGCTTAACCGACTGAGCCACCCAGGCGCCCCGAATAAGACATACATTCTTTAGGTCCAGTTCCTGAGGACTGAGTAATATACGCAGTTTTTTCAAAAACAGAGGAAAAAAATGGAGAGACAGAAAAAGAGGGTGCGTAAAGGCAAGAAAAAAAGAGAATGAATTAGTTAATGCCTCACTTCAAGGGTTATAATTTCATTGTAGGTATATTTAGAGACCAAAAACAAACACATTACATTGTGGACCCTCTGTTCTCTAAGAGGATAATAATCAAGGGAGCAATCAGAGCATGGTGAAAACGGGGGTAAGATATTGGCAACAGGCCATAGAAATAATGCATCAAACATGTTACGGATGAAGAAAGCAAACCAGGAAGACATTTTAGGTAGGGTAGGTAGATTGAATAAGAACACATAAAATGGCATAAGGAAAAGTTTGACTAGATTGTATTGGACAAGTCATGCTGTGAGGAAATGTCATTGCCTAATTTGGGGACACGGTTAATGGAGTAGAAGCTGGTATTTATGAAAGAAATGTAATTGAATTAAACAGAATACATGCATCCATACAAACACCTTGAAAACAGGAGTGAAATGGCTAATAATGCAGTGGGGAAATTATTCAGTTTTCGAATGTGGCAATAACATCATGAGGGGACAAATTAAATATGTATATGCCTGAAATCTAATGTTTAGTTTGAAGTATATGAATTAGAGTTGAAAATATGCAATATCTAAAAGTAAATGGACAAAAAGAATTGTGGCATCACCAATTGGTGACTAGTTTTTATAAGGTTAAGTAACTATCATTCTAAGCGGATTGATTCCTAATAGGGAATATAGGTCTATTTGAATTTTGACTATGCAATTCTCTAGGCTTATTCTACAGTACATTTTTTTTCTTTCACCAAAGGTAGCCATTTGAATAGTCTCAGTGTACTTCAGATTGGGTGGTTTTCTCTGAAAACAATTGTTCTCTTTGCAAAAAAACAAAAAATAACATATGAGAATATGAAAATAGACTCACTTAGAAATATTTTAGAACATTTCTAAATATTGAATATGGGAAACATAATATATATATATATATACTATATATAAATATATATGATATATAAAATAGAAAAATATATAAAATGTGATGTTTTCAACTAAGTAATGTCTTAAATATATATAAAATAATATAAATAAAATGCAACATAAATATAAATGATAAATAATATACAATTATATATATAATACATATAATCCATTTTACATTGTTAAACTGAAGTGATTACATATAAGCCGTGTTATATATATGCATTTAAGTACTTACTTGAGGTTTTAATTACCTCAAGGTGGCTCTCCCCACTTTTATGATTATTAATATTCATTAATATAGAAACATATGAATAATTTTAAGATATTTTCAGTATGGTTCTTTACATCAAGACATACTTTAAAAGTATTTATAACAGCAACATATTTATAATCCTTCAAAATGATTTATAAAGAAATTATTGCCAAATACACTTCTGTGGTACAATCACATTTATGTTAGAGACATTTATTTTATAAAGGTAACTGGTTCACATATTAACCCGAGCAGATTGCACTATCTTTAATGATAGGGAAAACAGATATTTGGGCAAGGTCTTCATCCATCAGTTTTCTCATTGCTTTAGTTGCACAGCGTATTATCTCTAAATAATACAAAGTGATGCAAAAAGAAGAGAAAATAGTAAGTTGCAAAAACATATAAAAATAGTAAGTGGTTAGTGGTATCACACTTGGATTTTAAGGAGAGTGTGAATAAAGCATTCGTTAATTATCCTGACTTGCTGATGCCTGCCATCCATAACACTATTTACAAGCACAGTAAACATATGTAAACTAATATTGATTTTTCCCATCTGGATCTGAGCAGTGTTTGGCCCTCCCAAATGCTAATTATTGAGAGACATAAAGATGTTTATTGTTATACTAAAGCCATTAATATAATTCACAAGGTTTTCTATAGTAGATTGTCCACAAATAATATTGACTCTATTAATTTCCAGGGCCATTGAATACAAGTGATTATGGAGGAATTGCCCTGTCATGGCCATGAATAAATCATGTTCTATGCTCCACTGGACAACACCTCTTAAAATTATATTGGAATCTATAAATATGATCTGGACAAAGGATGGAAGCATTTATGGTAGGGTAATGACAGTGTGATAGGAAAGCCAAATAACAGAACTGGAAGTTAAGAGATCTGTGGCCCTAACTCTGATCTTTGAGTAGCTGTGTGTTCGTGGAGATATCCCAAAGCCTTTTTTTCCTGTTTTGTAAAGCTAAGGGATATACACAGATTTTCTAATGGTCTTTTCAATTTAATTGGTGGTTTTAAAAGTATATATTGTATGCAAATATAAGATCATTGATTAGCTCCATTGTACATTAATTTGCTGAAAGCCTACTCTTTTTACACGGTGAAAATTAATTTTGTGGGAAAATAAAAACAAAAATAATCTTTTATTTTATTCAGGACTTAACTTGCACTCAGTTTTTTAAAATGGATGATTTATCTTTGAGTTTTCAGCTTTACTTACATGACATTATATGCCCCAGTTTGGTTGGTTTCTGACCTAGCTCGTTATTAATATGCTTGGTCTTGTGGGTACTTAACTCCTGCATGAAAGCTGGCTTGCTGAAAGGTTAAATAAGATTTGTTTACATGAAACCAGTAAGTGGAATGTGGTCATCATGAATATTTATGACAGTGTGACTGAGATATATAGTCCTCGCAGAAAGATTTTATGTTAAAATATTATGCAAAGAGAGTGGAGATAATACGCAGAAGACCAAAGTTTCTTACATTTTTTGAATGTGATAATCAAGATTTTTTTGTTTGTTTAAAATTACACCGAAGGATTATAATAAACACCAGGCTTCTTTAAACTTAATTTTGAGCTTCTATTTTGTACATGTATGAAAACTGATTTGCTCTCATGTCTCTCATGTTCTCTATGTAAATGTATATACATAGCTGTGTATGCATAAGCTATTTACATAAGTATCATTTTAGTTTGAGTTTTCCATTATTAATGATTCTTAGCCCTTTATTTCCCCCGCACAAAAATTATTTTCCCCTATTACATAATTTTTGTGAGAATTTCTCCTATCAAGCCTTAAAATGTATGCAAAATCCATTTCCTGTTAGTATATAATTTTTGAGTAAAAAATTCTTAAAGTTCCTGAGTCGTATATTCCTAAATTTTAATCTGAGCATTACCGCTTCTTAACTATATGACCAAAGACAAATATCTGAACTGCCAAAATTCAGGCATCTCACCAATAACATGTAGATGAGAAGAGTATAAAATTTATACAGATTTTGTGAAGACATAAATTCATAGTAAATACTTGATGTTATCTCGGGTCGTGAACATGCTGAGAGACTGAATATACAAACAGGCATTGGCCAAAGCATCTATAAAAACAGAATTCTGACTCACAACTGGCAGCAAACTGGCCCGGGGACCAAGCCCGTTATCTAAAATAACCAGCGCAGGAAGCCAGCCTGCTGTAAGTCAGACTTGCAGGAAGCCCGATTGATTTCCTTGTAACAATCTAGTAGGCTAAGCAGTAACTTCTATAACACTCGGCCTAAAATGTCCAGGGCTTGATTTGTAACCGGAAGCTTTCTTGATTTTGGGCCCCCCTTCCAACTTGGACTCGACCAGAGAAAACTGGTGCGAGTGCTGCACCCCCGCAGAATTCAAAGAGAGAGACTGGAGGAGAAATCAGTCCCCTCCATATCATACCTGCCTCCCCAGGTGAAGGGAGGATTAGATAGGATTGGCTTTTTTTTTAATGTTTATTTGTTTTTTGAGAGAGAGAGCATAAATGAGGGAGGAGCAGAAAGAGAGGGAGAGAGAGAATCCCAAGCAGGCTCCATGCGCTGACCATGCAGAACCCCACAGGGTGTTCCATCTCATCAACCAGGAGATCTTTACTTAAGCTGAAATCAAGAGCTGGACCCTTTAACCTCCTGAACCGCACAGTCACGCAGGATTACAGTATAGGATTGTATAGGCCAGTATACAAAGGAGAAAAGAACCTGGTCTTTTTTTTGGTTTCAAGTATTTGTTTTTTTAATGTAAGGTGAAGAATTTGTAATCACAATAGAAATTAAAATCATATTTAGCCAGAGCTTCCAAGTTTTTTCAAAAGAAACAATTATTTTCTGTTTACAGTCATCTTACTAGTCATCGCACTAGTCTCAGAATCAAGAGAGTGAGAGATCTATCAGGATGAGAAAACTAAAGGGGAGCCACAGAGGTAACTGGTTGCTAACTAGTAGAAAGGTTCTGTTAAGCAGCTCTGAAAGGTCAGCATAAAAACTCTCCACATAATGCACTGTGAAAATGTATTTTCAGAAAGAAATGGGAGTTTTCAACTGAAACTTCGTATCTTAGATTTCAACTCAGCCTTCTAAACCCGTATCTCCTTCAGTTTTTGCCACCCATTCGGTTTCGTTCACTTTATAATCTTAAGAGTCATTGGGATCCCTCCCTAATTTTCACACTACGTATATAATCATTAAGTAATGTTAATACCAGCAATAAATAGTAATGATATTAATTACTTATTGAGTTCTATGTGTTAGGCATTGTGTTAATAGCTTTATATTCACAATCTCATTTCATTATCGCAACAACGCTATGAGGTAATTACCATTATTATTGTGAAGACACTGAATCTTCTTGCATAATTAATTTGCCCAAGAAGATGGAATTGAGAAAAAGGAAAAGGCAGGATATCTGACTCTGTTGCATGATACAGTTTTCCTTAAGTTGTGTCAATCCTCTCACCTACATTTTTATTTACATCATCTACATGTCTCCATCACCAATGCCTCAACCGTAATTCAGACCCACATTCATACCTTTCTTTCTTAGGCTCATGTAATGATCTTGTCAACTGTCTCCCTCCACTGTTCTTACCCCATTGCCTATGTTCCACACGGCAATGGTAGATATCTTTCAAAATGGAAAATACGATCATGGCTACCCTCCTGCATCGAAGTCATTCATACTATCACATTACCCATAGTCTTGACGTACAGGTATAAGCCCTTATGTGGCCAGGCACATCTTTGGTCCTTACCTTAGACCTGTGCACTAGCTTTGCCAGTCTTGTGACTCAAATTCTCAGCATCTTCAGAGGTAATGAAAAGATCTAGGTCATCTGAAAAAAAAAATACAATTTAAGAAAGACCTTTTAAGAATTGGAAATTGAAATCATAATTGCCAAGTGGAGTGTTTTTGACAATCTCTTTATTTAAATCTGTGACAAAAGTAAACTTGTCATGACAACACTGTCTTGTAAAAATAGGATCAGGGAATGAAAATTTTGCTGCATGATATCAAGGGCAATTTTGGTAGACTATATTAACTTGTTGAGCACATACATATTCACCAATGGATCAGCTCATTGTCCCTCCCGGAAGAAAGCAAGACACATTTGAAGAATTTTCACTTTTTAGTCTCCATTTCTTACCTCCACACTGGCCATCATTATTATGTTAAAATTCTAGGATTTAGGTGAGAAAATACAATTCATTTGAGTTTATTTTTATAACTTAAAAAAATTTAACGGGCCTGAATCTGTGATTTGCTCCTCAAATCACCAAGATTTGAATCTGATTTTCACTGAAATTCCTTAAACATCTATTTACAGATTATTATTTGGAGTACTTCACCTGAACCCACTTAGGTTCTATTCTTTGCGTAGTCATTTAAGTATTAAGAAATATGCATGTACCAAACAAACCTCCTGTCTTTACAGGGTTTGCATTTTATTGGAGAAGACAATAAACAATAATGAAACAATAGAGAATAATTAAAAGAAGTAAATTAGTCTGTTAAGAACATGAAAATGGGGTACATTTTTTTAAGTACAATAGAATAAGGGAGAGTGAGAGAAATGTGGCAATTTTGCTATTTTAACGGAGTGGTAAGAGTAAGCCTAATTGAGAACATGACATTTGGAGGAGGTAAACAGAGGTGTGGAAATCTGGATGATGAGCATTTAGGCCGAAGAACCAGGCAGTGCAAAATCTCTCTGGCTAGAGGTGCTAAGGCAGTTAGGATAGAGGGGGTAAAAGAGAGGATGGGAGAATTAATGACAAGGATAGGAAAGCCTTGTAGGCCACTGTAAGGACTTCGCACTTTTATTCTGAATGAAATGGGGAGCCACTGCAGAATTTATAGTGAAGAAGTAACTTGATCTGGCTTACATTTCCTCAGTATCACTCTGGCTACTGTGTTGAATATAACATATGGGGATGAGTGTGGAAGGAGGAGATGATGGAAAAAGTCATTGCTACAATGCAGAGAAGACATAATATTGACCTAACCTGAAAGGGCTGTAGGGGTGGTGATAAGAAGGGGTTAGAGTCAGTACATATTTAAAACAATTTTTTTAATGTTTATTTATTATTGAGAGACAGAGAGACAGAGCATGAGGATGGGAGGGGCAGGGGGAGGAGGAGACACAGAATCCGAAGCAGGCCCCAGGCTCCGAGCTGTTAGCACAGAGCCTGATGTGGGGCTCGAACTCACAAACCGCAAGATCATGACCTGAGCTGAAGTCAGATGCTTATCCAACTGAGCCACCCAGGCACTCCAATTCTGTATGTATTTTAAGGCAAATCCAATAATAGTTAGTGACAGACTGGACATGTAGCAAGAGATAAAGAGATTAGTTGAAGAGTGCGCCAATATTTTTTCCTGTACAATGTAAGAACAGAGTTGTCATTAACTGACATGGAAAAATATTAGATGAATCAATTTGGCAAGGGGCAGTGTTGGGAGTTCAGTTACAGGCATGTGAAGGTAGAACTATCTATCAGACCTTCAAATGTGGATGTAGAGTAAACAGTTCAATATGTGACTCAGGAGATCAGGGGAGAGATTTTTTTTTTTAATTTCTTTTGTATATTGGTGATATTTACAGGCATGAGAGCAGAAGAAATCACTAAGGAACTGAATGTAAGTAAAAGAGAAGAGGTCCAAGGAGTACACCCTAAACCCTGAAATATTCCCAAATTAAGAGGTTGTGGAGGAATAAAAAGAAAGGAAAGGAAACTGAGAGACAGATGCCAAGTAAGACAGATAAAAACTGAACCGACCCATTAACATGGGAATGCAGACATTATTGCTGACTTTCACAAGTGGAGCGATTCTTATGAATTGGCTTCTCTTCAGATAGAATTTCAGCATTTTCTTTTTCCCTTTTTGGTATAACCACATACTTAATAATAGTTTTCTCACTAGATATTAAAAATATGACAAATTGGGGGAAGCCTGGGTGGCTCAGTTGGTTAAGCCTCTGACTTGATTTTGGCTCAAGTCAGGCTCCATGTTGAAATGTTGAGCATGGAGTCTGCTTAAGATTCTTTCTCTCTCCCTCTCCCTCTCTCTCCCTCGCTCACATTCTCTCCCTCTCACGAAAGAAAGAAAGAAAGAAAGAAAGAAAGAAAGAAAGAAAGAAAGAAGAAAAGAAAAGGAAAGAAAAGGAAAGGAAAGAAAAGAAAAAAGAAAAGAAAAGAAAGGAAAAGAATATGATACATTTGGATTTTAACTGGGTACCTGGTCACCAAGAATACACACTTCCAAGCCTCTATTTCACTATATAAGACTCTGTAGCCAAAGGGATTTATTACTCAGATGTAAGTAGAAGATTCTGTGTAATGTCTATCCTTTTCCTTCTCTGCTATCTTCCTTCATGTGGTTGAAATATGGATGTGATCCTAAAAGCACCCATCATGGACCATGATTCAAGATCATTCACAGACAAAGAATAAGAAGGAAGGAGGAATAAGAAGGATTACCCAACACCGCTAACATCACAAAGGCTGGCCCTGACACCTACTCATATTTTTGCCTGAGGAAGATACATTCTGTCATTTAAATCATTGTTTTTATTCTAATTATTATTTTCTTCACTCAAAACTTAAGTAAGCTAAGAGCCAAACCAAAAACCCTTTCCTTTATCCTACATGGAAGTTAAGGAAAGGAAAAATCAACTAAATTATAGAAAGAAAATTCACATTATTGGTGAAGCAGAGCACACATGTTGTATAACTACCGTCAGAGCAGTGGCTGGAGGAAGTAAAACAAAACAAAATGGAAAAGAAGCTGAGACTTTACTGGAGAACAAACATTTTATTTCAAGTGAATTTCAAATGTCCCTTTGAAAGCAATGCTTAGTGAAGCTGCTGTAAATATGGGTATTATGACTTTCTGTCCCCAAATATACTCCCGAATAGAATTAATTAGCTTACTGTTTCTCAAAACATGTTCTCAAGATAATCTTCAAAAAGAGAGTCTGAGAAGTCCTGTATCTTTTAATTCCTTTTTGAAGGCAATATTTATACTAAGGGAGCTAGACTAATAATACATCGAAAACACCATTTGATTTTGTTCAACCAAAATTTTTCAAGGACTGCCTCTAGCAGCCCATTCACATTGTCATTGACACCAAATGCATGCTTTGGAAACAATTTGGCAAGATAAAGTTGTAGACAAACTTATCTTACTAAGAAAACTTCATGCTGTAAAAGAAATTCAAGTATTAGTTGTATTGTTGCAGTAGCCAAAATATCTTTGCAAAAATTACAAGAGTCAATAAGGGTTCATGTTCTAAATTCAGTGTAAGTCTTGCTTTCTAATTACCTCCTGGGTTTCTATATTCTATCTTCCCTCTTGTTAAAATAATAATAATAATAATAATAATAATCAAAACATGTGCTTCCCTACTTGGAAGATTCCTGACAACCTGTGTAAAAAAGTAATTCACTCCTAAGCAGCAAATCCATTTAATACATTCCAAAAAAGAATCAGCAACCAAGCATTAAAATTACATTTCAACCATGATCAAACAAATGTAAGATAATCAATTAGGTGTTAAAGCATCTAAACACAATTATCTAAACTCATAATTGAATCCAGAAAGTAGTCTCCAAATTTAAAGCAGAGGAGCTTAACACTTTTATGCCTAAACACTCATTCACAGAGCACTCACAGATATAGGCCAAATTAGAGCAATCTTAAAGACAGATATTTACGCTTAAAATCTTTATGTTTGCCACTTAACTATATGTTAACTAAACTTACAGTTACATAACTTTAGATAATGACTTTAAAAGCTACAGATCTCTTCTTGGTATATAAAATGTCATAGAATTTTTTTCTCAAGTCTATATTTGTAGTTTAAAAATATGTTGAAAAACATTTATGTTAGCAATTAATCATAAAAGTCCATTATACTGATTTTCATTATTTTATCCATGATTCATACTTATTTCTAATAGGAAACAAGTCATTTAGTTATCAATACAAAAGCTTGAGTAAACTGTTTATATAGTACAATTCAATTTAAACTTCAAAAATATTTATTTATTGAGGCCTAGCTGTTAGTCAAGAACTTTTTCCAGGCACTGAGAATAAAAGGATAAATAAAATATTGTTTCTGTCATGTTCCTTTAATAATGAATTTCTACTCTAGCTCAAAACAGATCATTCACAGGTTATTGTGTTAAATAAGTTAATAGCGCCTGAAATAAAATACACATTATTCAAGGTTGTAATTATCATTATCTCTCCTTATCATAATTATTTCTTTATTGTACATCTTCCCTATTGTTATGAAGACAAGTATCCATGTCTATCATAGTTCATGACATTTAGTAAATGTTTAGGAGTAAATACTATTTAGGAGTAAATGCTATTTAATTTAGCTTTGTGGGAAAGCTATAACCTTTGATGTAAAATATTCTTTCCTGATTTGTTGTGAATATCATATATGTTAAAAATTACGTAGTTCCATCTATGCTATGTTGGAAGGGGCATGTAATAATGGAAAAAATGGAAAAAACAGCTGATTTATTCGTAACCAATCGTAAATAATGCTCTAAAGATGTGCTCTTCCCATGTCAGTGTTAATAAAAGAAAAGACTAATATAACTTACATGTCACAGTTATGAGATAATGGAATTATTTTAAGGAAAATCATTAGTAAATGCCTATTATTCCCTTTTATTAAGTTGTAATTATAGAGTTCAGAGCTCTAATGAAAAATAAAATGACTATGCATTAGATAGAATGAGATGACGTTATCAGAGGAAGGAAATAGTAACATATATAACAAGGCTTAAGCCCTATATAAGATAAGTAATGGAACCAAGTTGTATTTGATATATCATACCAGTATTAATAGGTTTAGGTAACTAATAAATTGCCATGTACAGAGCAGTTTCTAGGAGCCAAGAACACAAATGTCATATATGTGTATATATATAACAAAATTCAGGTCTCCTTTCATAATATATGTATATACATATATATGTATATATATATATGGCATATATATATATATACATATATATGTTATATATATATGGCATATATATATATACCATATATATGTATATATATAACATATATATGTATATACATATATTATGTATGTTATATATATATAACATATATATATACACATATATATGTGTATATATATATACATATATATACATATATATGTGTATATATATACACATATATATGTATATACATATATTATGTATGTTATATATATATAACATATATATATACATATATGTATATATATAACATATATATGTATATACATATAATATATGTTATATATATATAACATACATAATATATATGTATATACATATATATGTTATATATATATACATATATATGTATATACATATATATATGTATATATATAACATATATATGTATATATATATAACACAACACATAACAACATAACATATGTTATATATATACATATATATACACACATATATATGTTATATATATACATATATATGTGTGTATATATATATATATATATATATATATATATATATATATAACATAACACGTGAAATACTTCAGTAAATATGGGTAAAAAAAATCCTCCTCACACAATAGAAGATGAATAGATTTTCTCTGAGAAAGTCATTACACTCCTAGCTGAGAAGAGGGCATTCAGGCTAGATCTTGAAAACTGAGTAGGAATATAGGAATCAGAAAAGGAGGAAACAATTTTTCAAAAGCACTGAGACAACAGAGCACGCAGCACATCTAAAAACAGGCAAGGGTTCTTTTTAACTGGAAGGTAGCCAGAGTCGTGATGAGCGGAGGCTCAAAAGGGTAACTGAAGAAATATTTTAACAAAAGTAGCATAATATGGAAGAACTTGGACACTGCATGTTAGTCAAGGAGGAATGATTAATCATTTTAAATACTATAATAGAATTCCAACAGTTCTTAGAGAGAAATACTTGGTGGATTGTAAAGTTAAGAAATTTGGAGGAGAGGTGCTTTGGTAAAGATTATATGAAGTAGACAGCGTGCCTGGGTGGCTCAGTTTGTTGAGTGTCCGACTCTTGATTTCTGCTCAGGTCATGATCTCACAGTTTCGTGGTTTTGAACCCTGTGTTGGTCGCTGTGCTGACAGTGCAGAGCCTGCTTAGGATTCTCTCTCTCCCCCTCTCTCTGCATCTTCCCTACTTGCACTCTCTCGGTCTCTCTCAAAATAAATAAAGTATATATATGTAAAAAAAGATTATAGCAAGTTGAAAAACAAAGAGACAAAGGTGGATCTAGATATAAAACTCATGGTACGCTGTTTAATGTTTCTTGAATAGGAGACAGATAAAACCTGGTTACAAATTATACTAGGGGATAAGGCTGATGGCACGGTTTCTAAACCCATAAGGCTGAGTAGACTGGGATGACCTTGACTGAGATGTTGAATACAAACAAAGGAGTTCGGTAAGGGTGAAATAATACATTGTTACTGATTTAGCTTTAAAATTTATCTTTTAAATACTCCAAAAATAGCTTTTAACCTCTCGAAAATATGATTCTCAAACTCAGAAAAGGTATCTAAGCTGAAGATACATATGCATTCAAGTATTGCTTTGCATCCCTTCTAGAATCACCCTCTCCAGTCAATGCATGCAGGGCTAAATACTGTGAGATGGACCTCATTAGTTGGATACGAGAAATTACCCCTCACAGAGTGATTCGTCCCGAGATAGCACATGGGTGGCAAGAGTGACTCAGAGACTTGATACTTACTTTGGGAAACAGCAGCTCATCTCTGCATTTGGTAAAATTTATCATTTACTCCTGGTAAAAACTTTCAGCAAACTAGTTATACAAGGGAACTGCCTCCACGTGATAAAGGGTATCCACACACAAAAAGAAACCCCACAGCTAATATTTTACATAACAATTTAAAATTTTTCCCCTTAAGATCAGAAACAAGGCAAGGAAGTCCTGTAATACCTACCACTACTGTTGAACGTCATACTTGACGTCCTTGCTGGTGTAGTAAAAGAAAAAGAAGAAATGAAATGCTTCTAGCACTAAGAGGTAAGTTTAATAATATTTCAGGATACAGGATGAATATACAAATAAAAATTGAATGTACAGATACTCTGAGCAGATATTTTACCAAAAGGGTGTGAAGAGATGGCAAATAAACACATCGAGAGATGCTCAATATTACTAACCATTAGGTAAATGCAAATTAAAACCACCATATATGAATTAAATGAAAAAAAACACTAAAAAACAAAACTGAAAATATCAAGTTCTGACACGGATACACAGTAAATGCATTTCTAACTGCTATAATTTTTGGAGGAAGGTGGGGAATTGAAAATGGCACTATAGAAAACATTTATAATTTCAAATAAAGTCAAATATATGCAGGCATACCTCAGAGACATCAGAAATTTTGTTCCAGACACTGCAATAAAGCGAATATTGCAATGAGGGAGTCAAATAAATTCTTTCGGCTCCCCAGAGCATAAAAAAAAGTTATGTTTATACTTCATTCTATTAAGTGTGCAAGACTATTATGTCTCAAAAGCAATGCATATACCTTAATTAAAGAATACTTTACTGGTAAAAAATGCTAACCATCATCTTAGCTCTCAGCGAGTTACAATCTTTTGGCTGATAGAGGGTCTTGCCTTGTTGTTGATAACTGGCAACGGATCGGGGTCGTGGTTGATAAAAGCAGGGATGGCTGTGGGAATTTGTTAAAATAATATAAAAGTTTGCACACTGATTGAATCTTCCTTTCACAAACAATGTCTCTGTAGCATGTGATGCTGTTTAGTAGCATTTTACTCACAGGAGAACCTTCAAAATTCGAGACAATCCTCTCAAACCCTACTACAGCTTTATTAACTAAATTTATATAATATCCTAAATCCTTTGTTATTATTTCAATGATCTTCACAGCATCTTTACCAAGAGTAGATTCCATCTCAAGAAATCGCTTTCTTAGCTCATCCATTAGAAGCAACTCCCCATCCATTCAAGTTTTATCATGAAATTGTAGCAATTCATCTTCAGGTTCTACCTCTAATTCTAGTTCTCTTGCTCTTTCCACCATATCTGCATTACTTCCTCCATTGAAGTTTTGAAGCCCTGAAAGTCATCCACGAGAGCTGGAATTTCTTCCAAACTGTTCACATTGATATTTTGATCTCTTTTCAGGAATAGTGAATGTTCTTAAAGACATCTAGAATGGTGAACACTTCCTAGAAGGTTTTCCATTTGCTACGCCCAGATCAAATCTATTACAGGAATCACTTCCCAGACACTCTCTACAATCTTACAAAATGTATTTCTTAAATAATAAAAATCAAATTCAAAATTAGTCCTTGGGCTACACATGGGCTACAGAATGGATGTTTTGTTAGCAACCAGGGAAATATTTGTCTCATCGTACATCTTCCTCAGAGCTCTTGGGTGATGAGGTGCATTATCAACGAGCAGTAATAATTTTTTAATTTTTTTAATCTTTATTTATTTTGAGAGAGAGAGTGTGATCAGGGGAGGGGCAGAGAGAGAGGGAGACACAGAATCCGAAGCAGGCTCCAGGCTCTGAACTGAGAGCACAGAGCCCGACGCGGGGCTTGAACCCATGAACCGTGAGATCATGACCCGAGCCAAAGTCGGACGCTCAACCGACTGAGCCACCCAGGCACCCCAGAACAGTAATATTTTGAAAGAAAAAAATTTTTTTTCCTGAGTAGTAGTTCTCAACTGTGGGGTTACAATATTCAGTAAGCCATGTTGTAACAGATGTACTTTGTTGTTCAATTTACAGAGGACAAGCATAGTAGATTTAGCATATATCTTGAGGGCACTAGGAATTCTGGAATGGTGGATGAGCACTGGCTTCAACTTAAAGTTACCAGCTACATTAGGTGCTGTCCTTTGAAGCTTTGAAGACAGGCATTGACTTCTCCTCTCTAGCTATGAAATCACTAGATGGCATCTTCTTCCAGTAAAAGGCCATTTTATTTACACTGAACATGATGTTTAGTGTAGCCACCTTCATTGATGATCTTAATTAGATGTTCTGGATCACTTCCTGCAGTTTGTACATCAGCACTTGCTGGTTCACCTTGCATTTTTATGTTATGGAGACAAGACGTCTTCTTTCTGTAAATCTCACGAACTTTCAAATAGTCAAACTCTTCTGCAGCTGCCTCACCTCTCTCAGCTTCACAGAATTAAAGAGACATACTCTGGATTAGGCTTGACTTTAGAAAATGCTGTGGCTGCTTTGACCTTCCATCCAGATCACTAAAACTTGGTCCATATCAGCAATAAGGCTGTGTCACACTCATCATTTGTGTGTTCCGTGAAGTAGCACTTTTAATTTCCTTTAAGAGCTGTTTATTTGCATTTACAACTTTGGCTAACTGTTGCAAAAAGCCTAGCTGTTGGCCTTTCTCAGATTTTGGGATGCCTCTTTATTAAATTTAATCATTTCTAGCTTTTGGTTTATAGTGAGAGACGTGTGACTCTCACTCGAGGATTTCAAGGCCATTGTAAGGGTATTAACTGGCATAATTTCAATATCGCTGTGTCTCAGGGAATAGGGAGGCTTGAGGAGAAAGAAAAAGATGGGGGAATGGCTGGTTGGTGGAACAGACAGAACACACACGATATTTGATTAAGTCTGCTGTCTCATACAGGGACTCATGGGGTCCCAAAACAAGTGCAATAGTAACATCAAGGATCACT
The DNA here is from genome assembly GCF_018350215.1 of Panthera leo. Taxonomy (NCBI): domain Eukaryota; kingdom Metazoa; phylum Chordata; class Mammalia; order Carnivora; family Felidae; genus Panthera; species Panthera leo. The sequence goes on along the minus strand of NC_056679.1, from coordinate 37,654,849 downwards.
GATCAGAGATCACCATCACAGATATAATAGTAATGAAAGACTTTGAAATATTGTGAGAATTACCAAAGTATAACAGAAAGACATGAAGGGAGCGAACGCAGTTGGAAAAATGGCGCTGATAGGCTTGCTCGATGCAGGGTTGCCACAAACCTTCAATTTTTACAAAATGCAGTATCTGCAAAGCACAGTAAAGCGAGGCCCATAAAAAAGGCATGCCTGTAATTTCATTATGCCCAGCAATCCTGCTAACAATTATTTATCCCAGATAAATGCAAACTTTCATTAACACAAAAATCTGTAGATGATACATAATTAGTAAGAACTGATATGCATTCCATTGTCTCGTATTTTATCTTCATTGTTCTTTAATCATTTACTATTTTTGTTTTCTTTTGTTATTGTTTATACATCACATGAGAGAAGGGATCATCTCTCCTCTTTAAATTCTTAAAAGTTCCAAAATTGTGTCTTAACTATTGTCTTTAGTAACATGTAATACAACAGTGACCCACCCAGTTGTTGGCAAGATGTCAGAAATAGTTTACAATGTTAGAAAGAATAAAAAGATTTAGTTGGGGATCAATTAGACACTGTGTTTTGAAAAATCTTATAAAAAGTGTTTGAGGAAAACTAGCCATTTAGATGGCTATTAATTGATACTAGAGTCTTACTACTTAATTTGATAACTGATGATGAGCCAGGTGATGTTTAAAATGACAGAATGTCTCCAGGGGTGCCTGGGTGGCCCAGTTAGTTAAGTGTCTGACTCTTAGTTTTGGCTCAAGTTATGATCTCATGGTTTCATGAGTATGAGCCCTGTGTTGTGCTCTGTGCAGATAGCGTGGAGCCTGCCTGGGCTTCTCTCTCTCTCTCCTTCTCTCTCTGTCCCTCCCCCATTCATGCAGTCTCTGTCTCTTCAAAATAAATAAATAAAACTTAAAAACAAATAAAATGACAGAATATTTCTTGCAAATCATCTTGGATCATAAATTATAATCCAAGATTTCTGTGCAATATTTTGTTTTAGGTTCTTTTAACTGTAAAAATTATTTTATATTAACATAAAACAGGGATGCACTACTAATAGAATATGGTATTGACGTGTATTTTTCAACTTAAGTAATAGGATGTAAAGAAATCTCAAGTACACAGAAAGACATTTTGGCTACGTGCCTTGATACAATTCTCAGGCATCTGCAACAGAGTACCCTTCTTATTGTAATTCAGAAAATTACCATATCCCAATATTTTAGAGACATATTTATCACCATCATAAAATTGTAGACAAAGAAATTCACAAAATTAAATTTGACCTCTACCTTAATTCATGAGTCTGAGAGAACTTAGAGTCTAAGATCACTAGATAATGTGATAGAGAGATCTTGAATTGTCTATCCAGGTTTAGGTGTTTATACTCTTTTGATAATTAACATGTAACACCAAAAAGTGCTAAATGCCTTAACCTGCCATTCATGATCCTCAAGATCTGGAGCTACATAAAAATGTAAACTTAAAAGTTCACAAAAGTAAAAATTAAAAATTATTTTTTAACATCAAAACATATCCTTTTATTTAGCATGATTAATCATCTGCTCTATACTTACCACATCACCAAGATGGCTGAGAATAATTTGCATCAAAATTGATGGCATTTTTTACTAGGTTTCTGAGTGCTCACACTGAAAGATTGTTGTCAAATTCATCTATAGTTTAAGACACAACGTGATCACTTGTTTCTATTCTCTTTACATACTTTAATTTATGGAAAACTCAAAGTTTAAATTGTCAGAATCACTCATTTTAACAGTAAAATTATTAACATTCTAGAAGGCTAATAACATGGCACAAATTTACAAATAACCAAAAGAGAGTAACTAGAAATGGATAAAGCAGCAGTTATGGGTTTAGGCTGAGAAAAACTATATTCAAGTTTATATTGAATATAATAACTATATTCAAGTTTAATCTAGTATATTGTAAACCTACTAGATTTTTTTTTAATTTTTTTAACGTTTATTTATTTTTGAGACAGAGAGAGACAGAGCATGAACGGGGGAGGGGCAGAAAGAGAGGGAGACACAGAATCGGAAGCAGGCTCCAGGCTCTGAGCCATCAGCCCAGAGCCTGACGCGGGGCTCGAACTCACGGACCGCGAGATCGTGACCTGAGCTGAAGTCGGACGCTTAACCGACTGAGCCACCCAGGCGCCCCCTTACTAGATTTTTTATGTTTATTTAATATAATACAGTAAATGACTCAAGAAATAACTTTCTACTTAAGCACAACAGAAATATCCCAATCGTAAAGACTGTAGGGATACCTGGTTGGTTCAGCAGGTTAAGCATCTGAGTTCAGCTTAGGTCATGATCTCATGGTTCTAAAGAGTCAGGCTCTGTGCTGACAGCTTCCAGAGCCTGGAGCCTGCTTCATATTCTGTGTCTCCCTCTCTCTTTCCCCTCCCCCACTCACTCTCTGTCTCTTTCTCTAAAGTAAATGAATATTTAAAAAAAAAGTAAAGTCTGCATAGGTAATTTACATACACAAAAAAGAGCTTAAAATATCAATTTTGCTTATAGGTTTCTCCTTTTCAATGCCCTGCTTCTTTATTATTGCTAATCCAGATAATAGAAAAATCAACCTCAATAAATATAAAGCATATATAATGATATCCCCTAGAAGGTGCTTTTCTTATAGGATTAAAAAAAAATCAAGTACAGACTTCAAGCTGTATCACAAAACTGTAATCATCAAGACAGTATGGTACTGACACAAAAAGAGACACTCAGATCAATGGAACAGAATAGAGAACCCAGAAATGGACCCACAAATGTATGGCTAACTAATCTTTGACAAAGCAGGAAAGAAAATCCAATGGAATAGAGACAGTCTCTTCAGCAAATGGTGCTGGGAAAAATGGGCAGCAACCTACAGAAAAATGAACCTGGACCACTTTTCACATCATACACAAAAATAAACTCAAAATGGATGAAAGACCTCAATGTAAGACAGGAAGCCATCAAAATCCTTGAGGAGAAAGAGGCAAAAGCCTCTTTGATCTTGCCCGCAGCAACTTCTTACTCAACACGTCTCCAGAGGCAAGGGAAACAAAAGCAAAAATGACCTATTGGGACCTCATCAAAATAAAAAGCTTCTGCACAGCGAAGGAAACAATCAGCAAAACTAAAAGGCAACCGATCAAATGGAAGATCTTTGTAAACAGCATATCAGATAAAGGGTTGGTATTCAAAGTCTGTAAAGAACTTATCAAACTCAACACCCAAAAAACAAATAATCCAGTGAAGACATGGGAAAAAGATGTAAATAGACACTTCTCCAAAGAAGACATCCAGATGCCCAACCGACACATGAAAAACTGCTCCACATCACTCATCATCAGGGAAATACAAATCAAAACCACAATGAGATGCCACCTTACACCTGTCAGAATGGCTAACATTAACAACTCAAGCAAAAACAGATGTTAGCGAGGATGCAGAGAAAGGGGATCTCTTTTGCACTGCTGGTGAGAATGCAAACTGGTGCAGCCACTCTGGAAAACAGTATGGAGGTTCCTTAAAAAATTAAAAATAGAACTACCTTACAATTTAGCAATTATACTACTAGGTATTTATCCAAGGGATACGGGTATGCTGTTTCGAAGGGTATGCTATTTCAAAGCACCCCAGTATTTCTAGCAGCACTATTAACAATAGCCAAAGTATAGAAAGAGCCCAAATGCCCATCGATGGATGAATGGATAAAGAAGATGTGGGAGATACACACACACACACACACACACACACACACACACACACACAAACACACAATGGAGTATTACTTGGCAATCAAAAAGAATGAAATCTTGCCATTTGCAAGTACATGGATGGTACTAGAGGGTATTATGCTAAGTGAAATTAGTCAGTTAGAGAAAGACAAATATCATATGACTTCACTCATATGAGGACTTTAAGACACAGAACAGATGAACACAAGGGAAGGGAACCAAAAATAATATAAAAACAGGGAGGGGGACAAAACATAAGAGACTCTTAAATATGGAGAACAAACAGAGGGTTACTGGAGGGGTTGTGGGAGGGGAGATAGGCTAAATGGGTAAGGGGCATTAAGGAATCCATTCCTAGAATCATTGTTGCACTCTATGCTAACTAACTTGGATGTAAATTTAAAAAAATAAAATTTAAAAAAATCAAGTAAAAATATAGACATTTCCTAAAGTAGTAATATTAAAACTTATTTTTTCAAATGCATATATATATATATATATATATATATATACACACATACATATATATATGCATATGTATGTGTATATATATATGCATATGTGTGTGTGCTTTGTGTATATATAGTAAGTTTATGTATGAGTACACCTCATATATAGAGACAGAGAGAAAAATGAATTTTTCCATTGAAACTATTTTATTAGGACTTAAGAAAAGAAGGGAAATCTTCAAATACCATAAGAACTGAAAGAAACACAGCAGAAACAAAATATATTCTTTTTTTAAACAAATACATTTAAGTAAATTCCAATGAGAATCCTGTATTTAACAAAAAAGCAAATGCCATGTAAGTTAGCTGGCATATGATTATTTTTAACAGATCTTAATGTTTCTTGACTTTAATTATGACATGGACCATATGCTCATACTGAAAATCATCTAGAATAATCAGCAATAAAATATCTTAGTAAGAAAACAATTAAGATGATAGATGGTAAATAGAATGCTTTGAAGTTATTATTTTAGTATAGTGGTTTTTTTTCCTGAGTTCTGGATCTCAACTACTGTTAGTTTCTTAATTAGAATTTTTTTTTTCCTATAGCTGATTAATGTTTTTATTTAAAGTAGCAATTCCTTTCACTTATTTCCTCTTTCATTTTGGATATTTTAGTAATTATATCTATGACCTAATTTGTGCTCATTTAGGCTGGTTTAGGCAGCCTAAATTCTGGTTTTCCAGTGGGATGGTAGGGAACACAAATCTCAAGACACACTTATTTATTCTACGTTTATTTTTATTGGGAGTAATATGTGTTGAAAGAATCCACGTCAAGTATTTGAGCAAAGATTTGAAAACAACAAAGATATAAGCTGAATAGGCATGATAACTGTCTGTATACTCAGGAAGAGAAAAAAATTAAAGATTTTAACAGGGATTTAGGTGAGATAGAAAATGAAAATGCCAAATAGTGTGTGGAAAGGTAGGAGGTTCGTTTACAAACTTTCGTTAACTCAAAGGTTTAAGAAAATTATGTAGGTTTTGTTGTAAAAATATGGTGAATATTTTGAGTGGGTTTAAAGAAACAGGAAACATGCAGAATACAATTATAAACACACCTGTCCACACATATGTTTATAGATATAGAAATAGAAGCAATAAAAATACATGGAGGACCAAATGGAAGTACTTGGTTATTTCTCATATTTAGGAATGGATTGTATTGTAGGTGTTAAGGGTGTGAATAAAAAATGTGGGGAAAAGGAGTAGGAATAAATAGATATTCTCAACATGTAGACATTTACTTTTCCTATGAATAAGTTAAAACATATTGAATTTTATTGAACACTCTTAATTAATAAATTTAATCTAGCAACCAATCATGCAGTGGTTTTTCCTATGTCCTGGAATGGTTAATTTCCAAAGTCTCGAATTTCAATATTGATTCTATTTCACTAGCACTGACACAGAATGTACTTTGAGACCCTATAGAAAGAGCTACAGATGAACACTCAGAGGGACAGGGATATATCATATTCTGCCAAGGTTTACTTTCAATTACCATATCACTTTTAGAGAACAGGCTTTGGAAGCAAGATTGCTTTTAGAGACTGGGATACAGACATCTGCAGCAGTCCTTTATTCTAATCTTAAGTAGTCTAAGATGTCTATGGTATATGTGACATGATGCTTAGCTTCTGGGTAAAAAATGGGGAATTTCTGAAGTCTTGAGAGTTTTATCTTAGACCTACCCCCAAGACACATTTGAGATACTCTGAGAGAGGTTTCTGCAGCCTGATTTCCTAAATATGCTGATATATTTGGCTGGGATCCAAAGAAACTCACTTCAAAGAAAAGCCTTAATTCGGAATACACCAATTATTCTTTCTTACAAGGGAATCAGATAGAGAAAGGAATTCCTCTAACTTTGAGAACATCACAAATCAGCATTTCTTATTTCATTGAGGGTACATAGAGCACTCTAATTTCATTTTCATAAAGTAGGCCGGAAAGTTTTATATTCCTGCCATAATGGTTAGCTAGAATATTTTATGTAGATGGAATATTTTATATTCCTGGACTCTCCCTGGATAGTTACTTTCTTCTGCTAAGAATGGATGCCTGGCTATTAAAATTATCAGACCAAAGATATATAAATGCCCATAAAGCCCTCAAATGAGTTTATTGTTGGTGGTATTCCCAAATGTGGGTCTCTGTTGAGCTAGCACTATTTTTAGAAAACAGGAGGTATGGTTAAGAAAGAAAGGCTGATGACAATATAAAGTAGGACCAAAGTTACAATATGTTCCTCCAGAGACTTGATTTAGGCCTCAAAGTTCCCTCTTGTGGTTGAAATCACTATGCCCTGGTGTATCCATACCTTGCAATGAGTACACAGTGTTAAATTTTCCAAGAACTTCAAATAACTCGTATAGATAATTCAAATTCTTTCTACAAAATAGACACTCAACACTTCACTAAGAAAAGTGTGATTAGAAACAACATTTGTAACTTGGTATTAAATAAAATAGGACCCTAGGAATTGTTAGTTTTCTCTAAGATACATTATAAATACAATCAAAAGCATCTCATTATACCAACCTCATTATAAGAGATTATCCCAGTCCAAGATTTCAAAGCCCACTACTGCACTCTGCATTGGGCCTTTAATATTTTAATTAATGTACACATCTAAGTCCTTCCAAAGGATGCTTAAATACATAGTGCCTGCAAAGTGAACATGGCCTAAAGCCAGAATGCCTTATGTTAAGCCCTGACTCTATTACTTAATGCTCCTGTGATCCTAAGCAGGTCACTTAGAATTGTTTATTGGTAAAATGGGGTATGAGAAAATAATGATACTAAATACAGAGAATGAGCAGTAGTTAGGAAAAAAATATATAAATGAAATTTAAAGTTATACAACTCTAAACCCAAATAGTAGCTATTCTAATCTTTACCACTCAGCAGCAAAAGCGGTCAAAGCTATCCAAACACACCCTCACTTCATGTTTAGTAACCATTCACCCCACTCCCCAAAAAACTTAAAAACTAAAAAGGTAGTTATTTGTTTTATTAGAACAGAAAAGTCACAAACGTGTGATGGGATTCAACAGTTAAGTAACTGTTTTGCTCTGTGCTTGGTCTGTTTTCACACTCCAGGTAGGTGTATTCTGTTCTCAGGTTGGAGCCTCCTGCCTTGTGAACATTTACTCTGACATTTTAGAACACCTCCTCTAATATTCTTTTGTTCAGAGGAGACAAATGCAGTTATATATGTTTAAATATGCTGAAGACAACAAATTATTTTTCTTATGTCATAAAAATATCAAACTAACCAAGGCCAGTTTGGTTGGTTTGTTTAATTACACATCCAGGTTGCCCAAGAGATGGTAAAGAGAAACCATCTTTCTTGTCATTCAGAAGTGCTCAGAGGCAAGCTGGATTTTTCCACCTGTCTCAGTGAAGCAGATTCCTCCATACTTACAAGGAAAGAAGCAGAACAAGAAGTCCCTTGATAAAAGAATATAAAATTTATTTAGTAGCATATCTCTGTCTTAAATTTTTTGTTCATATTAGAAGGACATGGTTTGAAAGAGCATGTTAAAGTCCATCTCTTCTTGTCATTTAAAGTGGAACTAATGGGGGGCGCCTGGGTGGCTCAGTCGGTTGAGCGGCCGACTTCGGCTCAGGTCATGATCTCGCGGTCCGTGAGTTCGAGCCCCGCGTCGGGCTCTGTGCTGATGGCTCAGAGCCTGGAGCCTGTTTCAGATTCTGTGTCTCCCTCTCTCTGACCCTCCCCCGTTCATGCTCTGTCTCTCTCTGTCTCAAAAATAGATAAACGTTAAAAAAAAATTTTTAAAGTGGAACTAATGGTTTTGTTTATGATAGTGGGATTTTAAATGTCTAGCTGCAATTGCATTACAAACATTTTTAAACTAAATTTGAAGCTTTAGATGGGACAAGCATTCAAGCGTTGTGAAATGTTAATATTTGAAAGAAATAACTAAATCGTGTCATAATTGTCTAGCACTATTGAAATGGAAATGGAAATAGTGAATGTCATTAACAAATGTGCTTTTAAATGTTATTTTAACCTGGTTTGGCATTTATGAAAACAAAGCCAGCATAAAGACAGCCTCATTGAACTATAAGCCAGAAAGATGACAGAACTCTTCTTCACTAATTGAGTACATAAGTAAGTCTTTTAGAAAAAATTCCCAGTAGTTCAGATAATCTTTTGTAAGAAACTCAAATTAAAAGCTTGTTTAAGAAGCTTAAGACCTAAAGTAAGTAAAAGGAATTCACTTCCCTTAACCTTGACAGTATAAACTTGACGTTTTCCCATTCTAACAGCATGGCCGTTTATGAACTTACCATTCTCAGGCAGAATATCAAGCATTCCACAAAAAAGAATTATATAAGCCAGGGAACATATGAGCTCATTCGTCCTAAACTTCAAATTTCAGGGTTTTAAAAATATGTGAATAATATGTCTATCTCTATCCCTGCTTAGCCTCATAGTCATGAACCAAAGGGACAAATATTAAGCCATTTTGTAAAGTGAACTTATCCTGAGAAAGCCATCGATAATACTCTTAATAAATCCATAGAGTGAAAAAGGGAAGAAAAGAAATAAGATACTATATCCACTGGCTGAGGTAACCTTTTCAGAGCAGTAGGCATATGTTTGGAACTTGAAGCAGTTTTATTCAATAAAAGCAATACAAAGGTTTTGTTTTTGGTTTTCTACACAGCCACAGTTTGTTTATACCAAAGTTACCCAATGGAAACAGTCCAAGTTAGAACTATGAACTTCATACCTATCGATCACTCATCCGTAGTCCTACTTGAGAAAAAAATATATTGTTATTTGGGGAAGAAGCAGTATTTTAAATAATGATAAAATTCATGCTTGGTACCTTACTTCTTTTGTGAATTGATTCTAATACTTCAGGTAACCTCTTTCACTCTTTCTGGCTGTTCTACCCAAAGGATCAGATATGTTAGTCTAAATGTAACTTACTTCTTGTGAAACATATAGAATTTAAATGGCATAACTCATATGGCCATGCAAAAAAAGAAAACAGGTGAATTTTTCCGGATAGATTTTTAGGTGCAAAAGGAGACATGTGTGTACACTTTGATTTAAATAAATGAGAGTAATTGGATGGAAAGGACACATTTGATGGTAAAGCTACTGAAAGATGTGGGCTAATGTACTTAATTTAGTTTCTCAGTCACTTTGGTATGAGGATCAGAATTATAGGAGAAAGGAAATCTAGGGTAGATGACTGAATATTGAAAATGGGCTCGGCCCTTGTAAGACAGCAAGTATTAGGGGAGAGCTGGCATTGATCCACAACCTTCCCTTTGGGTCCACAGAAAGCCTCAGTGTATTAACTTCAGTATTCCAGTGGGATCCACACTGAATCATAACTGTATGTATCTCAACAGGACAGTCTCTTCCAGTATCAACTTTAATATGCTTTCAAAATAGAATATAAATTACTAATAACTTTTTGGGGGGTAGGTAATGAAAATGATGACATCTAGAAAACAGTATGATTTTCAATATTAGAATATAAAGGAAGTACTTCAAAAGTAACCAAGAGTCAGATTAAGATGACATGGTATATGGAAACTAATTGACTAGTTTGTATCATCTTCTTTGAAGTGATATATTGCCCAGTGTTTTTCTGGTTTCTATTTCAAAAATTTAGAGCAGTCATCTTAACTAAAAATGTTCTCCAGAATCACTTAGGAGGGCTTCAACAAAACACATGTTCTCTGGCCCTTCCTCTGAAATTATGATGGATTATGCTCAATAATCTTAAAACGGAACAAAACAAAGCAAAATTTCTATACATAATTCTTAGTTTTTATATTTATTTTAAGAGACAGAGAGACACACAGAGAGAGAGAGAGAGGCAGAGAGAGAGAGTGAAGGGGAGGAGCAGAGAGAGAGGGAGAGAGAGAGAGAGAGAGAGAGAGAGAGGGAGAATCCCAAGCAGGCTCTGTGCTGTCAGTGGAAAGCCCGATACAGGGCTAAATTTCATGAAATGTGAGATCATGACCTGAGCCAAAATCAAGTGTTGCATGCTTAACTGAGTCACCCAGGTACCCTTTTATACATAACTCTAAACAGAAACTCTGTTGTATGTTTTAGTAGCATGTAACCATAATGCAGATTAAGAAACAGTGAATGGTTCACTGGTCTTAATTCAACTTTTGGCTATCTTCTTTGAAATATAGTGGAATAAATCTTAGGCATCTAGAAAACACTTTAAGCCACACATGTGACTTTGTGATTTTCGGGAAAAAAATTAAAATAATTAACTTCTCAATAGACTTGAAGAATAATGGGTATTGGAACTCTTCTGCCCTTGTCACTGTATCCCTTCCACTAGAAGAATACGTGGTACCTAAAAGATACTCTACAATTATTTGTTCATAACGACTCAACACTGGAAACAACCTAAATCATCTTCAGTGGAAGAATAAATAAACAGTGAAAAATCTCTTCAAAGCAAACCTCACCGGTAAAAAGAGTGAATTACTGACTTTGGTAACAACTTGTATGGATGGTAGACTCAGAAAGTTACTTCTATGATTCCATTTGTGTGTAATAACAAAAAAGACAAAAGTATAGTAACATATCAGTGGTGTCAGGGGTTGTAAGAGGAGATGTGACTACAAGTGGACAGCATGAGAGAGTATTTTGGGTGATGGAATATTCCCTCATACTGATGATCATGGTGGTTACATGACTATATTTGTGTCTTAAATTCATAGAACTATACACTAAAAATAATATAGTTTACTGTATGTTTATGTAAAAATAAACTGTAACTTTTTAGAAATGTATTCTGACATAAAAACGCATATAAGTATGTAGACTATTTGCCTACAGTGTCCAAAAATCACACAAAAAAATGTAATCTTAATCTAAAGAGTGGGGCCTCTAGAAATACTGAATTGCCATGACCCTGCAAATCCATCAGGACCCTTCTCTTATGTTGGGTGTTCCAATTGAAAAATCTGTTAGTATCCTTTAGAAGTTTTGTTGTTATGCAGGAAAGGAAGAAGAATTGTCCAGAACCCAGGTTATATGTATACTCTCAAGCTGTTTTCTTGCAATGTTATGCATTGGTTCCATTACATTCATGACTACAATTAACACATCGTGTGATCCACATGAAAGCTTTAATAGCTTTCTGATCTTTTTCCTGAGTCATTTAGGGTAGAAATTATTCAATTCAACAAAAAAATGAGTGCCTACTGCGTATTGTTCCAATCACTCGTGTATATCAGGCATAATCTTAGCAATTTTTTATCATTTACCTGTGTCATGCATGGGTTAGCCATTAAGTAATCAACAAGTAACAAATAATGCCTCTGTTATCTTGGAGCTGATACCCTATTTAGAAGTGAATGATACATAAAAATTTACTAGATTAAAAAGTTTTATGAAAGGAGAAATATAAATTACGATGATACATATGAGAGGACTAAACCAGGTTTTCAGATCACAGAAATTCCCATAAGGTGGCATGGGACTCTTTCTAGAGCATTAATTTTTAAAATCAATTCAACACACATGTAAATCACTCATTTGTGACAAAGAGTGACTGTAAATATTAAACCCCATCATCCTCATAGTCACCCTATGAGATAAGAACAACTACTTTTATTTCAATTTTTGGACTAAGGAAAATAAGGTACAAATTTACCTGCTATACCATAGCCTGGGTGTGACTGAGGCAGGCATTAATCTCAGGAAGTCTGTTCTTGTTACTGTTAAACTCTGCCGCTATAGTATAGTATAGTATAGTATAGTATAGTATAGTATAGTACAGTATAGTATACATACAGTATACATAGTATAGTATAGTATAGTACAGTATTTACATAGTATAGTATATATATACAGTATGGTATATACGTAGTATAGTGTAGACATAGTAGAATATAGTATATACATTGTATATAGTATTTACAGTATGTACTATAGTATACCTTAGTATACTATATATACTTTATAATACATACTATACTATGAAGGCAGCTTCAGTTGCCTTCGGCTTACATTATGCAAGATATAGGATCATGTTCAGAGGCTTTAAACGTGCGTCATAATTTTCAGAATCTATATAGCACTTCAGCGTGGTGCTAAATTACATCAAAAATACAACATTAAAGCCTGACTTTAATTGAGAAGTATACAGAACACAAATCCCATGGGAGGGCCATGAGAATTTTCAGAGTACTGTACTTTGGGGGAATGAAATCAGTCTTACCCTGAATTCCCAAAATATATATATTATCTTCTTTTTACATTGAGTATGACATAGACCTGACCTCACACTCATCCCTGCACATACGCACTTTTCTCCAAATCGGAATAATTTTAGAAATATTGTGTATTCATAGCAGTGAGAAAGATGCACAGAAGACAGAAATTAGACACTGACTCTCCATGTTGCCTGCTGTACTTTCTCCATGAGTTTCTGCCTCTATAGGACTTTGAGTGTTTGTGCATAAACTTTTCTACATTAACAGGTGGACTGTTTCCCCTCTGCAAAACAAAACACTTAACATGGATATTGCCCCCTGCACTCTCCATTAACACTAGGGCATCATATTGTGCAAATGTGCCAGCATGGATCAAGAAACCAATGTAAGAAAACCTGTTATATTGCTAAAGATTTTGTCACTGAACCTTATGGCATCGGTACTTAAACAGGGAGAATGATGTTTCCAGGAAATTACTCTGATTCAAAATGTAAGCCCATTTTCCAGTGACTTCCCACCAGGGTTGGTTTATTTGTTTGTTTTTGTTCCTTAATGCACTTTACCACTTATTCTGTCTTGCTTCTGGCCTTTGTAATAGGTTCCCTCTGATGAGATTGCCATCATACTCCTGAGCAAGCTCTATCCTTAGCTTTTTCTTCAGTAACCATATAATTTTTTAGAGTTTAGTAGCTCAAAGGAGTAATATACCTCAATTAAAAGCACACACAAACCCATTAACATCCATAATGGGAGTGTGTGTGTGTGTGTGTGTGTGTGCGCGTGCACACGTGTGTGCACATGTCTGGGTACCCTCCCTCACTTTTATAACCCTTTATGTTCTGGTTTAAAATACTGTACATTACTTGTATTTTAATTTTATAGTCTTTGGCAACAAACCATGTTGGAATTTCTGAAGTAGGCCCAGTAAATGGCACTCTTCTTCCCTGTCCATGTCTGAATAAGCTGATAGATAAAACAAAGAGTTAAAAATAGAAGCTGATATATCACCTTTATACAAATAGATACCAGGTTGGGAATAGTTGTTTCTATCTGTAGACTACTTTGTGGAATTAGAATTTCCTGATATGGAGAGGTACCCCCGTAAGACTACATGGAGAAAAAAGGGGGAAAAAAAAAACTGAGGGGGCTTTCTCTCAAAAGGAATAAAAAACAATAGCTCAGCACAGAATTCCCAGTCATTTTTGCCAATCTATCAATAGTAAGTCGATGGTTTTCTGCAGTCATTGAGGAGTCTGTTTCCCAATGATCTTCCTGGGAATTCTGGTGGATGCTCCACAACTTGTTTCTAGCACATTCTACCATGGATCAGAACTCTATTCTAATTAATCCATGCCAAGGCCAAGTTTTCCTATTTTCCTTTCCCACTGTCCAACATATAAGAATATATGGTACAGAGTAGGATATCTACATAGCTTTAGAAAAGAAATGAAAAATTCACTTAAAAAAGAAAAAAGAAGGGATACCTGGGTGGCTCACTTAGTTAAATGTCCAACTCTTGATTTTGGCTCAGGTCATGATCAGGTCATGATCAGGTTCATGGGATTGAGCCCGGCATTGGCATGGACCCTGCTTGGGGCACACTCTCTTTCTCTCTGCTCTTCCCCTAATGGTGCTCTTGCTCTCAAAGTAAAAAAATAAACATTAAGGGGCGCCTGGGTGGCTTGGTCGGTTAAGCGTCCAACTTCGGCTCAGGTCATGATCTCACGGTCCGTGAGTTTGAGCCCCGCGTCAGGCTCTGTGCTGACAGCTCAGAGCCTGGAGCCTGTTTCAGATTCTGTGTCTCCCTCTCTCTCTGCCCCTCCCCTGTTCATGCTCTGTCTCTCTCTGTCTCAAAAATAAATGAACGTTAAAAAAAAATTTTTTTAAAAAATTAAAAATTAAAAAAATAAAAATTTTATATATATATATATATATATATATATATATATATATATATATAAAAATCTGTTTCAGAGAATGTGTATCATCATAATAACATATGCAACCTTGTGGATTGTCAACTTAGTCTACACTGTCTGAACCACAAAAGAAATGATGAAACTATCATATGTAGGATGAGGACCTCTAGAAATAAGGAAATGCAAATCCACTAGAGCATGTTGTCTGATATGGTGCACAATTTGCAACAGTAGTCCCCACATTTTCCTAGTTAGCCAGCTGCACAGGGTAGATTACAGGCATTATCCAGAACTCTGTAAGTATACTCTCAAGCTGTTTTTCTTACAGTTTAAGCAAAGGCTCACATAAAACTGAAAATAAAAGGCCAAATTAAGATGAAACATATATTCCAACAATAATGTGCAATTAATACAGAGATAAACCAAATTTAAATATAAGTCCCTTCCTGTTATATGTTTCTGAAGCATAAATAAAAAATAATCGCTTTGAAAATTAAAATTCAAAGATCAAAGGAATTGAAGTTCAAGACCATTTGCTTTAAACTTGGGAGTATCAAAAGCCACATAGCCAAAGTCCTAAATTACATAAAATCCAAAATAGTCCACAATTTCTTATCTAGCTCAGAGTCTGCCAGGGGTTTCCTGATCCCTGACTAGAACTAGGACTACCAGTAGCATTGTGCCTGAATTTTCCATCCTACTGAATAGGTATGGTTCCTTTGGCGTCCTGGGAGTGGTATTCAGTTAATTGCAAATTCCTCAGTAGCCTCACTTTTAAAGAGTCTAAAGCCTTAAAAGAACATACTAGATATCCATCGCAGTGACCCAAGATCTGTGCAGTTTAGGAAACAATTCAATCCTTAGTTCTTAAGATAATACGTTCAGGTAAAACAATGTTTGCAAAATCCAATATTCAGTATTTTCAGAGACCACAGCAGAGATTAAGTGGTATTAGTTTCACCAGGAGGCCAAATGTCTACTCCAGCCATCCAGAACCCAAGGCTTAAGAACTCAAAATGAATTGGGACAATTTGTAAGCAAGATGTTAATATTGGTATTTCAATGTACTTATTGGATTCCTCTTGTTGCTATAACCAGTTACCACAAATTTAGTGACTTAATAACAATGCAAATTTATTACTTACAATTCTGGAGATCAGTGATCTGAAGGGTCTTATGGGCCAAAAGTCAAGGTCTCTACAGGGCTGAATTCTGTAGCTTCTACAAGAAAATCTGTTACTTATCTCTTCCACCTTCTGCCCACATTTCTTGGCTCCAGACCTCCCTCTATCCTGAAAGCCAGTAATCCCATCACTCTAGCTTCTGCTTCTGCTGCTACATTTCCTCCTCTAACTCTGACTCACCTGCCTCCCTCTTTCACTTACAAAGATCCTTGTGATTAAGAGTCTCTTCTATGGTGTGTCTCCCTCTCTCTTTTTTTTAAGAGAGAACAAACTGAGGGTTGCTGGAGGGGAAGTGGGGGGGGGGATGGGCTAAATGGGTGATGGGTATTAAGTAGGGCACTTTTTTTGGGGGGAGCACTGGCTGTTATATGTAAATGATGAATCATTAAATTCTACTCCTGAAACTAATGTTACACTACATGTTAACTAGCTAGAATTTAAATAAAAACTCAAAACACACACACACACACACACACACACACACACACGCACGCGCGCACACACACACACACACACACACAAATCCTTGCAATTACATTGGACTACCCAGATAATCCAGGATACTCTTCCTGCAGGAAGACAATAATTTAATTCCATCTGCAAAGTCATTTTTCTCATGTAAGGTAACATATTCACAGGTTCCAGGATTTAGAATGTGGGTATCTTTGGGGGCCATTATTCTGTCTACCTCAATGATTCATAGCTTTTGGAAAATATATCTATGATTAATCCCCTCCTCACGTCCCCCAAGAGAAGGTCATTTTGATGTTGCTGCTTTTCTGAAAACTTTAAACTTTTCAGTGGAAGCAACTCCATTGGCCAGGTATTGTTTGAGGTATTTTCAAGTCACCATTTTAAAAATCTGTAATTTTCCACATTTAAAAAATGATGCTGATGATTCTGGATACACTTTACTGCAGTGGAAAAAACATCAACGTTGGTGTCAAACTCACAAGGATTTAAATTAAGACACAGTAAATAATTCTCACACTTAACCTCTGACTGTGGGCAAACAACACTCTGTGCCTCATTTTCTTGTCCATGTAAGTGGTTAGGAGTTTTAAATAAGCTAATGCTTATAAAATACCTAGAGTGGTGTTTAGAGAAAGGTATCGGTAAGATAAAAAAAAATTATCAAAAGCATTATTACTGATTTGAATATATCTCTGATAATTACAATAAGGGTTGAAGACCTTAATTAAACAGTGCAGAAAAATACCCCTTCTACTAATTGTTTCCTAGTCTTCCCACTATTTCCCACTGATTACTTCCATACCTGCCTACTGAAATTCCTCTATTTCAAGTTTCCCTGAATTTTAATGTCATGGCTAGAAATTCATCTGCTATTGTGCTTCCTTTAGATGCCACGTGTTATCTGTCATAGTAAACCTCATCTCAGAAGAGGCACCTGTTTTTCTTTTCTCTCCTCAGGTCCCTTCCTCCACAAGCAGGGCTAAGTCGAAGTCATGTCCCCATCAGGTTCATCTAGCATAAATACACAGGCCAGGTCATTTGTGTCCTAAGGTATGAGAGAAAATCTAAAGCCCACTGTCATTAGATCTACGTCCTGGCATAGATGGGATATCCCTAACTGGGTCCAGCTGCATGCAAACGTGAGCAAAATTTTGGGGAGCCTTTTGTTCAGGTACATACCACAAAATCGTGTTAAGTTAATATATTATCCCAACATCCACAGTTTCTTAGAAGAACCAAATAATAGTCCTGGCATCCTTTTGTTTAGGTTTGAATATCGTTAATACTCAATCACATATATTGTTATTACCTATTGCTTATATTCAATAACCAATAACCTAACAGTAAGTACGAAACTTCTCTAGTTCCAGGACTGAACGGGACTCAACATTTAAAGTTCTTTCCATAAAAAGAATCCCATTTGTGATGATCATCTTTTTTAAACTGACTTGTCCTTTCACAATTCTACAAATTCTAAATACCCCGCTGCAGGGTGACACTTCAAATCTGAGCATTTCACAGTCCTACTTGAGTAACCTTCCGTTCTCAGAGCACCACAGGGAACCATTAGCATCATTCCCATTTTATAGAGAAGGATATTAAAGCAAATGGTGCCAAGCCCCGGTCATACTCACTTGTCCTTGGAAGGGAAGGTAGAATTTACAATCCCCAAGTGTCAAATCTGCCCACTGGCAGCCAATACATGGTTCTTCTACAACACTGGCTCTTGCTTATATCTTGGGTATTGAATTTTGAAGGGAAGATAGACCAATGCAAGGAATGGTTAGCAGTAATAGATATTATGTAGCAGAAAACTTGTAACTTAAATACCCAAAAGGCATAGATGTTGTAGCTCATATTGGCTCCAAATAACATTGGAAATAAAATGTTTAATGCTTGCTCTTTATAATGAATGATAATCCTGTAACATTTCCTTAATGCATTTTGATGGGACTCAAGAATCCATAAATGTATCAATCTCAAGCAATTATCCTCATGTAAGGGAATACTGTGACTATTATGATTATAAAAGAAAACAAAGAATATAGTATAAAAAAGCACTATCTGATTCTGTGCTAAGTACATTCTGCCAGCAGTCCTGCTAAAAGTATATTATTGTTATTTTATGACAGCACCTGTCAAACACTTTAGTCTCATGACCACTTTATATTCTTAGAAATTATTGAGGACCCAAAAGGATATTGTTTATGTGGGTTATATCTATTATTAGCAACTGTATAAAACTTAGGACTAAAAATAAAACTTTAAAAATTCATTAAAAAAAACAATAAGCACATATGAATACAAATAACATATTTATATATTCAATAAATATATTTAAAAAACAAAAATTAGTGGGAACAATGGCATTGTCCTTAAGATCTGAATCAGTGGAAAAGCTCCTACTAAATTTGCACACTTGCTTCTGCATTCAATCTATTGTGACATGTTGTTTTACGTACGTAAAAATTCTGGCCTAACACAGATATGCATGTGGAAAGGAAGGAAGAAATTATTTAAATATATTTTTTTGGTAGTTGTAGATATTCTTCTCTGACACTATACCACTAACTCCATAAGTAGCAGTTTCTTAAAGGATAGCTTTCACACAAGTCTAAACACAAATCATTAAGCTTTTTGTAGTGTTTCATTAAATTTCATTGGTCTGTCTTGCATTTTAATGAATTTACAGTGGTTCATTTAATAATGAAGATCTTTAAAATACTTACATTTTCAGTACATAATGTCAAACAACTACATTTTCTATTAATAAAACAAATCTCCTCACTTAGCTTTTGAGTATTTCACGTATATTTTCTAACATATAGTTGCTATGTTATGGATAATTTTAGGCACATTTGTGTCAAACTCATCACTATACTTTATATAGTATTTTATAGTATTTTGCCTACTTTCTGCAATTGTCTAGGCAGACATTCAAATAATCTACAATAGTAATACTTTTGATACATTTTACTAAACTTTATCTCATTTCTTTAATAATAGCACTAGAAAGTATATCTGTCATATTGCAGATTTTAATTAAAGAGCCTAACAGTTTCATTGTGGAATATAATATGAACTGATGATTTAAAGGATCTTGTTAACAATGCATTCTTCTGTTAGTAGTGGGCTATAAGCTTTTATCAAAAATGTGCTTTCAGTTTTACCAAATATCTTTTAACATATTTCTTCATTTTATTTTAATGCAGTGTGTTGTATTAATGTCCATTGTTAAGACACTTTTGCATTGAAAGCCAACATTCTGTGGTGAATTTTTCTTTTTAATATGCCATTGAGAAAACTTCTTGCCTAAATTGTAGCTCATAACATAGTTTTCAGTTGTCCAAGAAAATCACTTTTGTAAAACACAGCTTATCCTCACATTTCAGAGTATATTTAAACTCCTCAAAAATGGGGCACCTGGGTGGCTCAATTGGTTAAGCGGCCAACTTCGGCTCAGGTCATGATCTCGCGGTCTGTGAGTTCGAACCCCACATGGGCTCTGTGCTGACAGCTCAGAGCCTGGAGCCTGTTGCAGATTCTGTGTCTCCCTCTCTCTCTCTGACCCTCCCCCGTTCATGCTCTGTCTCTCTCTGTCTCAAAAATAAATAAACGTTAAAAAAAATTAAAAAAAAATTTAAACTCCTCAAAAAGACATTAGCTACTCAGTTTCAATGACATGCTAAAGGATCTAATTTCTGAGTGGACATAATAAGAATAAATATTATGGTAAAGAAAAAGAAAACATAGAGCTTGATTCACAAACACACACCATGCACACACACAGACACACACAACTGAAGGTCAGTTTTCCGATTCTGAGACTGCACTGTATCACTGTATCACGAAAGGATAATCTTTATTATTAAATCTTACTAGCTAGGGTGCAGACATACTAGACAACTTGCAGTAATGTATAATTTCAAACACTCTTCTTAAAGTATCAGATTCAAACATGGAAAATGATGGAAACAGCATCTAATTATTTCTGATTTGTGGAGAATAAAATATAGATGTAACATAGCAGCGCTTCTCATCAATAATCTTTATAGCTGATCTACACAAGAAAACAGAAATTTCCACTTCTGGATCAGCAGGAAGAGGCTTAACATCCTTCGGAAGGAAGGAAGGAAGGAAGGAAGGAAGGAAGGAAGGAAGGAAGGAAGGAGGAAAGGAAAGAAGAAAAGAAAAGAAGAAAAGATAAAAGAAGGAAGGAGAAGGAAGGAGAAAGAAAGACAGGAAGACAAGGAAAAAAGACAAGAAAGAAAAGAAAGAAGAAAAACATAAAATATACATTAATGCAGATGAAACACTACATGTCAGATATTAGTTATCAAGTAGCAAAAATCATGATCTCTGAGAGTAAGCAAAATGAACCCACAATTACCCAAATTTATTGCCTGAAGACAGTTTACAGGGCATCACATTATAAAGCTGAAACCAAACAGGAGCCAGCAGAATTGCAAGGTTGAGGAGGAATAGAGCAGAAATCAGGAAGACCTAGGTAGATAGAACGTGGAAGGCAGAAGACCTTATGGGAGGGTATGACACAAAGAGAATTACAAAAATTTGGAAAGCAATCTCAAGTTTTGGGCTGTGTATTAATCCACATACTTTTGAGACGAATTGCCCAAGTTCAAGGAAAGAACCAAGGGAAATCAACAGGCCAAACATTTCTTGGTGGTCCTGGACCAGTGGGAATTATTTTCTCACCACCTAGAGTGCAAACAGATCATAAAATACAGGGTAGCACATAGTGTACTTAGCTAGGTATTCCTGGTGGGGAGGCAGGGTCTTCTCTGTGCTTGCTGTGGCCCTCTACATTTTCTTGGATGTTCCAATCAAGGCCCTGGCCACTCCTTTATCTGGGCCATTTGTCATAGTTGGTCACACAGTGAGTTACTTGGAGAGATAAGGTAACACATCAGAATTTCTTTCTGCTTGTATACAACTCAGTGCTTTTGCAGCTGCTACACAAACCTACTGTGCATGTCACAATTCATTTGGGCACATCATGTGACTGCAAAGGGCATGAGAGCTATCCCAGGTCCACCCAGGTAAATATGCTGATGTTCATGCTTGCTGTGTCAGGAAATAATGCAGATCCTCTGCTCCTTAACCAGGGACAGACGAGTGCTACCATACCTCACAACTAAGAAGCATCATGTGAGTTCAGTATTAATTCAGTTATATAAAACTGGATATAGTTGATTACTTCTAAGCTGCAGTATTAAGAAAACCACTTGTCTAACTGATGTATAGCCCTATTGTTTAATAAGGCCTTTTCAGTAATAGAGGTGTTATTTTTATACCTCTCCTACGTTATATGTCCAACTATTCAAGACCCACAATCATGAGGTGCTGGTGTTGGCAGATGAGCTGAAATATGCTATTATTACTGGATGTACCTTTTGATTTTCCCAACAAAGTTAATTTTATGGGAAATAAGGAACCACTTATATTCTGCATGGTTTAGAATTTATTATCAGAAACTTTACGTAGCCTTGAAAATCAAATCTGGGTGACTTTGGTCAGTGTACTCGAAGAATTTTACCCTTTTTGAAAAGTGCATTACCGTGTTACTATTTATCTCCTTGATTCATATAAATGTTATTTAAGGAATGCATCTACATTGCCTGGTATTGTTCTAGGGGTTTTAGAATATCAGCCCACATAGCCCTCACAAATGGATTGTATCCATTATGCAGTTCAGGGAAATACGACACAAAAGGGTTCATGATAAATATTTTATATCTGTACAAGAATCTATAAATTGTAATGACAAAATTTTTGGAAAATAATATTAAAACAAAATGGCAATGTAATTTGCATTTGATATATTAATATATATGTAATGGGTATTAAAGTTAAATGCAATTTTTGCTTAAAAATTTAATCACTATAGATACTAAATAAGAATAAAAATAGATGCATAATCCCCCTATTTCTCTTCCAGATCAAATTCAGTTCCATTAAAACCTTTATTTAGTTATGT
Source organism: Panthera leo (assembly GCF_018350215.1). Classification (NCBI taxonomy): domain Eukaryota; kingdom Metazoa; phylum Chordata; class Mammalia; order Carnivora; family Felidae; genus Panthera; species Panthera leo. Next base: position 37,632,737 of record NC_056679.1, on the reverse strand, counting down.
AGTGAAGTAGGATTTTCTAGGGTTTATTTAAATTTAGAAGAGCTTATCAGGTAATTTAAGGTACACATGATACTTTGAGTCATGGTAAAATGTATAATGCTTTGAATAACTAATAGTATTCTCACAGAAATCAGGTATGCAATAATGATGAAGGGTAGCTTGAGGTTGTAGATCAAGACAATTCAATATGAAATATATAACAATATACAGTTCACAATCTAACTTGTTTTTTATAAGCTTAAGGCCTAAGGCATCCTATTTAATATTCACTTTATTCTGATAATGAGCCTAAACTAGACAAGAATGAAAATTAGCACGCTTTCCCATTGTCTAATTGTATCTTTTCTCCTTGTTAAGTAATTTGGCAAGGTTGAAGTCTTTACAAGAAACAGTATGCTTTTCTCATGGATGTATCTTTTATTTTCAGTTTTAACCTTGAGACAGCAAATCTACTGTTGCTATCTACACATATTGGATAAAGAGTAAAATTAGCTTATTTTGGTCCAAGCTTTCACTTAATATTTTTCTAACGTAAAATGTTTGACAACATTGAGAATAAAGTTGACTTCCATGTAAACATGGAGACAAAATCAGTAGGTGAAATATAGTTATATATAATTATTTTTTAAGCAATCCAGGATTTTGTGTGGCATGGTGTGGTGTGGCATGGCGTGTGTGTGTGTGTGTGTGTGTGTGTGTGTGTGTGTGTGATCTTCCATTAGGATACCATCAAACCTGAGAGACAAGGTCATTGGGGAAGGTAGTTTATTTGGGACATGACCTCAGGAAATACAATCAAAAGAGTGAACAAAGTGAGATAGGGAAGGGTGAAAAGCCAACAAAAATTGCATTAATGGACATATTACTGCTGGACTACAGGGACTTAATCCTTCTCAAACCTTCCACAAAACCAAATGGAACATTCTTCAGAACTGTCTCTAAAAAAGCAAACGAAACAAGAAACCTGGGGCTTTTATTTTGTTTTGCCTTATTCACTGGTTGAGAGATACTCTCTTATTCACTGGTTGAGAGATACTCTACAGGGGACTAAGTACTCTAACTTTCCATTTTGCAGCTTAATATGGCTGTGGAGGCTCCTAGGAGACACAAGGGGAGAGCTAACATACTGGATGTATCTTCAAGAGCCTACGAGTGAAGGGCTGTGGGGCATTGTATGAACAGTATTACCTAGAGTCTGAAATCCAAGTCTGCTCAAAATTTGCATTGAATACTCTCTCTTAGTGACACTTGTGGACAAAGGCTGCTTATCATCTATTTAAAAATCTTTAAAATGGAAGGATCATGGAACAAGCTGTTACACTTCCTTATTCATTATTTTCTTCTATACCACCCATTCTAGATTCTGTTCACCTGCATACAGAACTTGCATTTGTCTGTTGTGCCTGCCCAGTGGAGTGATACACATCTTCATGGCATCTGAATCCTTTCCCATTTCAGAATATAGTTTTTGGAATTGCCTTTTTCCTGTGATTTCTGGGAATGGAAACACCTAAAGATTCCCCAGTGAACCCCTCAAGTTTCAGATATTCTTCTGACTACCCCCATCATGTAGCAATATCTAGTGCTTCCTTATAAGCAGGGTCTATTAACCCAGGCATACAGTAATCCCTTACTTTTTTTTCTAGTCTAACAATATTAGTGGTACCAAATGATCAGAGGACAGACATAGCTTTAAATTTAGTGGAATGCTTATTGTGCTCCCCCTCCAACTGAGGCCTCGAGTTATGATGTGGTTTAACCTCTGGGGATAGGAGGAACAAATTCCCCAAGTGAATCACTGTGTATGTTGGTAACAGGGTCCAATCCTCTCCTCCTCAGCCCTGGTACCTACAAATTGAGAACACGCTTTCATTTAATGGTCATTTGTTCAACATATATACTATGTTCTAGAAGATACTGCCTGCCCACATAGAGATTTATCATGAAGGTGCTGCATTAAAGAGGTCATTTCTATGTGACTGACAGCTATTGGATGATATGCAATATTGTGGCACTGATAGTTCCTATGATTATAAATCTACCACAACTCCCACCCCTGTGCTCTGGTGGAACCATCCTTCCCAGTCATGTCTGCCTCAGTCCCAGAGAGTGGGCCCCTTCCCACACTGCAACTCCAAACCAGGGAGTTTTGTGGGGTCTTGATTCTGGCAGTGGTGCTGACAGATCTCATTTCACAAGCAGAACACAGCACACCTAGTTAAAACTCATCACATTCAGTCCAGGGACCAAACACTTCCCACAACAGGCAATGAGAGCCTCTGCAGGCAACAGGCTTGGAGGATAAAGTAGCCAGGACACAACAGCGGAGTATATGCAACACACATTGGAGACACTCCTGAAAGTGCCAGGCCCTGGGGAACAAGAGACACTAAGCTGCAGGGCACAACACGAGCTCCTCTTCATAAGCCCATTACCCTCAAAAACAGAAGATAGAGCTGACTTTCCTGACACACAGAAACAGACACAAAGACTTAGACAAATGTGAAGACAGAGGAATTTGTCCCACATGAGATAATAGGACAAGGCCACAGCCAGATATCTAAGTGAAACATGTCTGACAGAGATATAAGTAACATGCTTCATAGAGAATTTAAAGTAATGATTGTAAAGATGCTCACTGGACTTGAGAAAATAGTAGAGGGCATCAGTGAGACCATTAGCACAGAGCTAAGGAATAACATAGCAGAGACAAACGGCTGAATAAACAAAATGAGAAGCATGCTTATTAGAATGAACAGTAGGATGGAAGAAGCAAAAGAATGAATTAATGAGCTAGAAGGCAAAATAATGAAAAGTCATCAAGCTGAACAAAAGAGAGAAAAAAGAAATATGCAAAATGAGAATAGAATTAGGGAACTCAGTGTCTCCATCAAATGTGATAACATTTGTATTCTAGGAATCCCAGAAGAGGAGTGAGAAAAGGGGGCCAGAATATTTACTTGAAGAAATAACAGGTGAACTCTTCCTTAATCTATGCAGATTCAGGAGCCAAGAATATTGTGTCCAGTAGAGCTACCATTCAGAAAAGGAGAGACAAAGAGTTTCTCAGACAAACAAGAACTAAAGGAGTTCATGACTGCTAAACCAGCCTTGCAAGAAATATTAAAGGGGACTCTGAGTGGAAAAAAAAAAGACCAAAGTGACAGTATGAAAGTAGGCAACACAAAAGCAGTAAATATGAACATTTCTGTAAAAAATCAGTCAAGGAACTCACAAAGGAAAAGGGTGTAAAATACGACACCATATACCCAAAACAGAGGGAGGAGAAGAGTAAAGGATGTGTTCAAACTTAAAGGATCATCAATTTCACATAGATTGTTATTTGCAGAAGAAGTTATATACAAACCTAATGGTGACCACAAATCAAAAAACCACTAATATATATGCAAAGAATAAAGAAAAAGAAATCTAAATATATCATTAAAGAAAAACAGCAAAACATAAAAGAAAGAAAGGATTAGAGAGAAACTTCAGAAACAAAAATAAGTAATAAAATGTCAATAAATACATATCTATCAATAATTACTTTGAATGGAAATGGTCTAAATGCTTCAATCAAAAGACAAGATGACAGAATGGATAAAATAACAGGACCCGTCTATATGCTGCCTACAAGAGCCTCATTTCAGACCTAAAGGCACCGGCAGATTGAAAGTGAGGGGATGGAGAAACATTTATCATGCAAATCAATGTCTAAAGAAAGCTGGGGTAGAAATATTCATATCAGACAAAATATATTTTAAAACATATTGTACCAAGTGATTTCAAAGGTCACTGTGTAATAATAAAGGGGATAATTAGTCAAGAAGGTATAACAACCGTAAATATATATGCACCCAACATAGAGGAACCCAAATCCATAAAACAGTTAATAACAATCATAAAGGAAATAAACAATAGTAATAAAATACTAGCAGGGGACTTTAACATCCCATTTACATCAATGGACAGATCATCCAAACAGAAAATCAACAAGGAAACAATGGCTTTGAACAACACACTGGACCAGATGGATTTAACAGATACATTCAGGACATACCATCTCAAAACAGCAGAATACACATTCTTTTCAACTGCACATGGAACATTCTCCAGAATAGATCACATATTAGGCCACAAAGCAATTTTCAACTAATTCAAGAAGATTGAGTCATACCATGCATCTTTTCTGACTACAACACTATGAAGTTAGAAATTAAACATAAGAAAAAATCTGGAAAGACCACAAAATACATACAGGTTAAGTAATATGCTGCTAAACAGTGAATGGGTTAACCAATAAATCAAAAAGAAATTAACGAACATATGGAAACAAATACAAATGAAAATACAATGGTCCAAAATGTTTGGGATGCAGCAAAAGCAGTACTAAGAGGGAGTTTATGGGGCGCCTGGGTGGCTCAGTCGGTTAAGCATCCGACTTCAGCTCAGGTCATGATCTCATGGTCCATGGGTTTGAGCCCCACGTTGGGCTCTATGCTGACAGCTCAGAGCCTGGAGCCTGCTTCAGATTCTGTGTCTCCCTCTCTCTCTGACCCTCCCCCGTCCCATGCTCTGCAGGGAGTTTATAGCAATTTACGCCTACATCAAGAAGCAAGAAAAGGCTCAAATAAACAACCTAACCTTACACCTAAAGGAGCTAAAAAAAAAAAAAAAAAAAAAAAAGAACAAAAGCCAAAGACAGTGGAAGGAAGAAAATAACAAAGATTAGAACAGAAATAAATGATATAAAAACTAAACAACAACAACAACAAAAACACAGAACACATAAATGAAACCAGAAGCTTCTTCTTTAAAAAGATCCACAAAATCCATAAACCTTTAGTCAGATTCATAAAAGAAAAAAAAAGGACTCAAATAAATAAATTTACAACTGAAAGAAGAGAAATAACAAACACCACAGAAATAAAAACAAATGTAAGAGAATATTATGAAAAGCCATGTGCCAACAAATAGGACAACCTATATGAAACTGATAAATTTTTAGAAACATATAAATTACCAAACTAAAGCAGGAAGAAAGAGAAAATCTGAATAGACTGATTACCAATAGGGAGATTGAAACATAAGTAAGTAAGTAAATAAATAAATAAATAAATAACAAAAAAATGTAAAAAAAACTCCTAATGAACAAAAACTCCAGGATGGCTTCACACGCAAATTATACCAAATATTTAAAGAAGAGTTAATAGCTATTCTTTTTAAACTATCCTAAATAATAGAAGAGGAACAAAAAGTTTTCATATTCATTCTATGAGACAGGATTACCCTAATATCAAAACCAGATAAAGACACCACTAAAGAAGAATTACAGGCCAATATCTGATGAAATTAGATGCAAAAATCCTCAACAAAATACCAGCAAACAGAATATAACAATACATTTAAAAAAATCATTCATCATAATCAAGTGGGATTTATCCCTAGAATACAAGCGTGGTTCAATATTTACAAATCAATCAACGTGATACATCACACCAATTAGAAAGAAGATAAAAACCATATAATCATCTCATTGACACAGAGAAAACATGCTACAAAGTACAATATCCATTCATGATAAAAGCCCTCAATAAAATAGGTTTAGAGGAAGCATACCTCAACATAATAAAAGCCATATATGAAAAATTCCACTACTAACATCATACTCAATGGGGAAATATGAGTTTTCCCCAAATGGTCAAGAACAAGCCAGGATGTGTATTCTCACCACTTGTAGTCAACATAGTACTAGAAAACCTAGCCATAGCAATTAGACAACAAAAGGAAATAAAAGGCATCCAAATTAGTAAGCAAGAAGTAAAACTTTCACTATTTGCAGATGATTATGATACACTATAAAAACCCTAAAGACTCCACCAAAAAACTACCTGAACTGATAAATGAATTCAACAGAGTCACAGGATACAAAATCAATGTGCAGAAATATGTTGCGTTTCTATACACTCTTAATGAAGCAGCAGTAGGAGAAATTAAGAAAACAATCACATTTACAAATGCACCAAAAATACTACGCTACCTTCGGACAAACCCAACCAAAGAGATGAAAGACCTATACTCTGAAAACTATAAAACACTGATGAAAGAAATTAAAGATGACACAAAGAAACGGAGACACTCCATACTCATGGGTTGGAAGAATATTTATTGTTAAAATATCTGTACTACCCAAAGCAATCTACAGATTTAATGCAATCCCTATCAAAATACCAACATTTTTTACAGAAGTAAAACAAAAAAAACCTGAAGACTTATATGGAATCACGAAAGACCCCAACTTGCCAAAGCAATTTTGAAAAGGAAAGCTGGAGGAAGCACAATTAGATTTTAAGTTATATTACAAAGCTATAGTATTCAAAATAATAGTATGGTATTGGCACGCACACACGCACGCACACACACACACTCAAACACACACACAAAAAAACATATAGATCAATAGAACAGAATAGAAAACCCAGAAATAAACTCACAATTATATGGCCAATTAATCTCTGACAAAACAAAAAAGAATATGCAATGGGAAAAAGACAGTCTTTTCAATAAATGGTATTGGGAAAACTGGTCAGCTACATGCAAAGAACGAAACCATTCCACTTTTTTACACCATACACAAAAATAAACTCAAAATGGATTAAAGACCAAATGTGAGGCCTGAAACCATAAAAAACCTAGAAGGCAGTAAAGTCTCTGACATCAGCTGTAGCAACATTTTTCTAGATATCTCTTCTGAGACAAAGGAAAGAAGAGTAAAAATAAACTGGGAATGCATCAAAATAAAAGGCTTCTATATAGTGGAGGAAACAATCAACGAAACTATAAGGCAATCTATGGAATGGGAGAAGGTATTTGCAGCAAATGACATATCTAATAATGGGTTAGTGCCCAAAATATATAAAGAACCGATACAACTCAACACCCAAAACCACAAATAACCCAATTAAAAAACAGGCAGAAGAAATGAACAGACATTTCTCTAAAGAAGATATCCAGATGGCCAAACGATGGCCACATTAAAGATGCTCAACATGACTCATCATCAGGGGCATGCAAACCAAAAATACAATGAGGTATCACCTCACATTTGTCAGAATGACTAAAATAAAAAACACAAGTGGGGTACCTCAGTGGCTCAGTCAGTTGAATGTCTGACTCTTGACTTCAGCTCAGGCCATGATCTAACAGTTCATGAGTTCGAGTCCCACAGTGGGCTCTGTGCTGACCGTTGCAGAGCCTCCTTGGAATTCTCTCTCTCTCCCTATGCCCTTCCCCCCATCTCAAAATAAATAAATAAAAACTTACAAAAAATACAAGAGACAGCAAGTGTTGGCAAGGATGTGGAGCAAAAGGAACCCTCTTGCATTGTTGGTGGGAATGCAAACTGGTGCAGTCACTATGGAAAACAGTATGGAGGTTCCTCAAAAAGTTAAAAATAGAAGTATCAGTAGTCACGATATTGGTTATTTACCCCCAAACCAGAAATCACTAATGCAAAGGGATACATACACCTCTGTGTTTACAGTGGCATTATTTACAATAGCCAAATCATGGAAGCAGCTCAAATACCCATCAGCCAATGAATGGCTAAAGATGGTGGGTGGTGGGTGTGTATGTGATGGACTATTATTCAGCCATAAACAAGAATGGAATCTTGTCATTTGCAGCAACACAGAGAGAGCTGAAGAGTATAATGCTAAGTGGAATAAATCAGCCAGAGAAAGACAAATAACATGATTTCACTCTTATGTGTAATTTAAGAAACAAAGCAAATGAGCTAAAGGAAATAGAGAGAGAGAGAGAGAGAGAGAGAGAGAGAGAGAGAGAGATGACCCAAGAAACAGACTCGTAACTATTGAGAACAAACTGATGGTTATCAGAGGGGAGGTAGGAGGGGATATGGATGAAATAGGTAATGGGGACTAAGGAGGGCACTTGTTGTGATGAGCACTGGGTGATGTATATAATTGCTGAATCACTATATTATACACCTGAAATTAATATAACACTGTATATTAACTACACTGGAATTTAAAAAAAAATTAAAAGTAATTGTTCCTTAAAAATAAAATGCTAGCTATGTTACTGTTAAATAGACTTCCTGCTAGTCAAACACTAAGTGATTCTTACAGATAGACTATCAAGGAATTCATTTGTGCTTTATCAGTAAAAATGTATTTCTAGAACAAAGAACTCTCCACAAGGGAAACAAAACATAAGACAGAATAAAACATTAAATAAGAAAAAAATAGAGAAAAATAAAAGCTTCACTAATTATCTTTTCCTATCAGCTCTGGCTCACAGAGGACGGGGAGTGCTGACCTCCTCACACACTCAGTAGTGAATTTCTTATTGTTTTAGTGAAGAAAATCAATTCAATATCCTTCTGGCTTTTGTCTGACATAGTAAATTCATTCTATCATGCCCAGTTTCCAAAGCCTCCTTACCCTTTCCACATTTATTTGCCAAGGGAATTCTATTATTTACAAGCTTAAGAAGAAATTCCAAAAACTCCTGGGATCTATGGGTTTTTTTTTCTTTGTTTTTTAATAGGCTAGCCTCCTATAAAAGAAATCAATTTCACTGCTCAAGCTATGTTGAGACTTGCCCATAGTTACTTATCAAGTGGTAACCAGCAGGGCTAGCGGTAGATATTGAGGAGGGCAAGATTCATCTTGTAAGACTTCCACTTTATGCGAGGTCTTTTATGCTGAGTATCAAGCAGGAAGGTGAGGTCAATTCTACCACTCTGGAGGCTTTGGAAGAAGCTAAAGTTTCAATGTCTTTATGCGAATCCCTCCAAATTTTACACATAAAGAAGAGCATGCATAGCAAAAACAAATAAAGTAAAAAAATAAGAGTTAAAATGATGGATAAAGAAGATAAAATACCCCTTAATAAATTATGGGTTAAATATATAAACCTATAGAGAATAACATACTTTAGGAAGACTGTCCAACACTAGATGTGAGTAGAGTAATACCTACATACTTAGTGTTTTTGGAGAAAGAAAATGTGATAGAGATATGATGTCAGCTGTTCTAAAGTTTAAATAACAGATATTGTTTACATGCTACAAAACAAGAATTTCTTTAAGTCTCAATCAAGAGCTGAAAGTAAAATTTCTGCAAAAAGCATTAAAATCCAAATCCATTTAAATGAGGAAATAAAGCTAAATATTGGGCTTTAATTACAAAATTTAAAAATAATTAACATTTAGAATTAGGAAATGCTCATTTTAACACATGTTACAAAAATCAAACTGCATTATTTACAAACTGGTGCAGCCACTCTGGAAAACAGTATGGAGGTTCCTCAAAAAATTAAAAATAGAACTACCCTATGACCCAGCAATTGCACTACTAGGTATTTATCCAAGGGATACAGGTGTACTGTTTTGAAGGGGCACATGCACCCCTACTGTTTCTAGTGGCACTATCAACAATAGCCAAAGTATGGAAAGAACCCAATGTCCATCAATGGATGAATGGGTAAAGAAGATGTGGCATACATATACAACGGAGTATTACTCAGCAATCAAAAAGAATGAAATCTTGCCATTTGCAGCTACGTGGATGGAACTAGAGGGTATCATCCTAAGCGAAATTAGTCAGAGAAAGACAAATATGTGACTTCACTCATACGAGGACTTCAAGATACAAAACAGATGAACACAAGGGAAGGGAAGGGAAGCAAAAATAATATAAAAACAGGGAAGGGGACAAAACATAAGAGACTCTTAAATATGGAGAACAAACAGAGGGCTCCTGGAGGAATTATGGGTGGGGGGATGGGCTAAACGGGTAAGGGGCATTAAGGAATCTACTCCTGAAATCATTGTTACACTCTACGCTAACTAACTTGGATGTAAATTAAAAAAAAATAAATTAAACACAAAAATCTCTTAAAAATTTAATCATTGGAAAAAAAATCAAACTGCATTACTTAAATTGAGACATTATATTGGGGCACCTGGATGGCTCAGTCAGTTAAGCATTCAACTTCAGCTCACATCATGATCTCACAGTTCATGAATTTGAGCCTCGTGTCGGGCTCTGTGCTGACAGGTCAGAGCCTGGAGCCTGCTTCAGATTCTGTGTCTACCTCTCTCTCTGCCCCTCTCCCACTCATGCTCTGTCTCTCTCTCTCTCTCTGTCAAAAATAAATAAACATTAAAAAAAATTTAATTGAGACATTATAACTCAAAGAAGTAAAAATATCAAAGTATCAAAGTAATCAAACAGAATCAAGAATTGATCAGCAGAATGGTGATAGGGAAGGTGTTTTAAGTATACTTTTCCTTCTGCTTCTCAGTACAGTGAGTCATAAGACAGTTACTGAAGTTAATGTATTAAGAATAAATTTATTTAATATTTAAACATGTCTAGTATAATATAAATTGTCATAAAGGCAAACACTATAACAAGTAAGACAGATTATAAACTTTCTTAATCATAGAAAGAAAATGAATATTAAACTTAAACACTTCCAAAAATCAGTAATAGTCTATCTACATGTCAAATATTTCAAAGGGAACAAAAAAGAGAAAATGCATCCTAAAATATTATGGTAGACCTAAGTCCAAAAATATCTGATTTAGCAATATGTACACCAAATAATTCATCTATCAAAATAAAAAAGCTTTGGGCCTGGATGAGAAAGCAAAACTGGATCCATACCTAGAGCAAAGACAGTCAGAAACATTATGTATTGGCTTATCACCAAGATGAGAGTCATCAATTCCTTGTGTCTGCAGGTTGAATCCATTCCTCTTTGAAAAGTGTACTACATACCTGTCCTCTCCTTGCATGTATTTTGATGAATACAATTGAGCAGATGCGATGCTTAAACATTCCTGATACTAGATCATAAAAAACCTGCCATCTACTATATAAATCATTTGGAATGTAGACTCTGAGGAAAACAGTCACCACATAAAATGTTTTTATACTGTGAGGCCTCCATTCAGTAAGAAAGCCCAAGCTGGCTACATGGGGAAGCCAAGTGGAGAAAGAGATTGACGTGGGACCAACACTGGACCCATTTAGCCATTCCAGACCTAACAGCAGACATGTGAGCGATGGACGCTTCGGTTGTTTCCTGCCACAATGATCATCAGTTTTGGTCACTTCACTGTACCTCAAATTACTCACATTACTGCAAAGAGAGGCACTCAATTGTCATTTATTTAATAAATTAATTATATAAGTTGCAATTGCTCCATTATAGAAATTGTAATTATTATTGGAGAGTTTTTTTTTAATATGGGTGATTAAGAATACAAAATTATTTACCCACAATCAGAAACAATGTTAACAGTTTTCTCCTGATAAATATATATTACATATATATACACATATTTTATATAAATTGAATTGGATTATTAACTGTATAATACTTCTTTATTTTTTACTTAATATTTAAATTGTGAACACATATTGTCAGTATATATTCTCCAAGTCATTTTAATAGTTACATATATTGCATCACTGCAGGCAATACTTCCTGAAGAATCTACCAGATACCACCCACTGTGCTAGGGCTGATTATACACTGCTAAATGAAACAAAAATAATCCCTGCTGTTGGAGAGTTTTAATCTAGCATGGCAAACAATCAATAAATAATTGCTGCGTGGGTTCCCAGTCTCCAAGATAGGCTTCACTGTGCACTAAGCTTATTAAGGAGTGACCTTTGTATTCACACCTCTAGAAAAGAGGGTAAGAAAGCAGAGTTAGGGGAGAAATCAAGTTCTGATGGAGTTCCCACCATAGTTTTGGCCAATCTCACAGGAGACTAAAGCTCAAATATCATTAGTTTGTCTCAAATTGAGCAGAGATGACCAGACCCATTGAAGACCCACAAGGATTATATTAGAAATTCCTCTAAATATCAACATTGTTGTTGTTGGTTTGATTTAATTCTTAATATAAGAAATTTGATCACAATGAAAGCAAAATAAACTGATATATCAGAAACAGATGTTGATAAATTATATGTATAAAGCAAGTTGTATCACAGTACTTTGTGGGATGTCATCAAGATGGTTGAATAAGGGATCCCCACACAAATTTCCCCTGAACTGTAATAATTTGACAGCTACCTAAAGACAAAAGTGTCCTTGTGGGGGCTTTGAGATTCAAGTAGTCGATTGTGAATCTCTGGTGTAGTCCAAGTCCAAGGAGAGCCATTTGAGAAAGCGGGCTCAATGTTGGCAGCTGACTCATCAACCATGGTCCCAGCTACAGACCTGGATATAGGTCTATATCCCTATGGACTTAGCTACAACTCTGTTTGGACTTAGTCCTGCTCCAAGTACCATATGCCAAGGGACCCAGGAAGAATTACTCCTAGTTAAGTATTGAGTAATAGGCACACAAACCTTGGTCTTGGCTGTGGGCCCAGAAGTAGCCCTTGAACCAGCTCCATTCCCTACCCCCAACAGGGGGTTGCACTTCATGAACATTCCTGCTGGCACAGGGACACAGCTGGAAAAAAGCTCCTTGACATTGGTCTTGGCACCATTTTGGGGGGTGGGGTGGGTAATAACAAAAGTGCAAGCAACAAAAACAAAACCAAGTAAGTGGGACTATAGCACACTATCAAGTCTCTGCACAGCAAAAGAAACAGTCAAGAAAATGAAGAGTTAACTTATATAATGACAGAAAATATTTGCAAATCATATATCTGATAAGGGATTATTATCCAAAATATATAAGGAAGTTGTACAACTCAAGAGTGATATACAAATAATCCAAATAAAAAATGGGCAGAGGACCTAAACAGACATTTTTCTAAAGAGCATAAAGACAAGTTGCCAATACGTACACGAAGAAGACTCACTAATCAATCATCAGGGAAATCACATGAGATATTGCCTTATATATGTTAAAATTAACCATCATCAGAAAGACAAGGGATAATAAGTATTGGCAGGAATGTAGACAAAAGCGAACCTTTCTTACTGTTAGTCTGTTAGTGAGAATTTAAATTGGTACAGTCACTACGAAAGACAATATGGAGATTCCTGAATGAATTCAGCAATATGATTCAGCAATTCAGTATATGATTCAGCAATCCTACTTCTCTGTGTATGTCCAAAGGAAATGAAAACAGGATATCAAAGAGATATCTTCACTCCAGTGTTTATTGAAGTATTAATCATAGTAGCCAAGACATGGAAACAACCTAATTAGCTGTCAGTGGATGGATGGATAAAGAAAATGTGATGCATATATGAAATAAAATGTTCTTCAGCCATAAAAATAGAAGGTATTCTGCCACATGTGACAATATGGAAAGACCTTGAAGGCATTATGCTAAGTGAAATAAGTCAGAGAAAGACAAATAGTGCATGATCTCACATGTGAAACCTAAAAATAGCTAAATTCTTAGAAACAGAGTTGAATGGGAGTTGCCCGTGGCTGGTGGAGGGTAGTGGGGGGTGAAATTGGGAGATGTTGGCCAAAGGATACAAACTTCTAGTTATAAGATGAATCAGTTCTCTGGATCTAATACTTAGCATGGTGACCATAACTACCAATACTATATTATATACTTGAAAGTTCTAATAGAGTAGGTTTTGAATGTTTTCTCAATACACAAAAATTTTAATTGTGTGACATGATAGATACGTTAACTGAACTTACTGTGATTATGATTTTGTAGTATATGTATGTAATAAATCATCACATTGTACACCTTAAACTTCTATCATTTATATGTCATCCATCTCAATAAAGTGGGAAAAATGCAAAAAGAAAACAAAACCTCTTGGTCTGGAAATAGCTCTTTTAACTGAAGGTTTTGGCATCAAAGTCATATTCTTTCATTTACATACTATCTATGGCCACTTTCCTGTTATCAGGAGAGCTGAGCAGTTGTAACAAAGATTGTAAATTCCAACCGCTTAAAATAGTTTCTATCTTACTCTTTACAGAAAAATTTCCCCAACCCCTGGTTTGGAAATATTAGATCGCCTATTTTTTTTTAATGTTTATTTATTTATTTTGAGACAGAGAGAGTGAGCGAGTGAGCAAGTGGGGGACAGGGAGGGAGGGAGGGAGGGAGGGAGAGAGAGAGAGATTGAGAGAGAGAGAGAGAGAGAGAGAGAGAATCTTAAGCAGGCCCCATGCTCAGTGCAAAGACTGACGCAGGGGACGATCTCATGACCACAAGATCGCTACCTGAGCTGATATCAAGAGTCAATCGCTTAACCAACCGAGCCACCCAGGGGCCCCAAACTCTAGATTACTTTTAATGTAATTTTCATGAGGTTTGATTAATCCATAAAAATTGTCAATTTTAAAAAATGTAAAATCCAACCACAAAACAAAAACTAATACATTATTCATAAATCATGACATCCTTTGACATTTTATAACTTTTTTTGGTTTATTTTCTATGCAATTTATGGGGGGGTCATCCATTATTCAATATTTACTAGAGGCATACTATGTAACAGACAATTTCTAGCACTTGTATAACAAAAGGAAAACAGAAAATGTCTGATGCCATGGAACTCACAACATAAAGGAAGGATTTTCTCAATGTTTTAATAAGAACAATTTGTACAATGCATAGTTTCTACAATTTGCCTTACCGTATCCTTTTTGCAAATTTTGATTGCTTTCCGTTTTTGTAATTATAAAGGGTAGTGAATTTTAATGCCTTGAGCAGAAACATTTTCCAACATTTTACCTTATTTCTGTAGAAAAGGATTACTAGAACTAGAATTATAAGTTTAGAGGATTTGGGGATTTCACACACGATACTATTGGCAAATTAAATGTCGTAAAAATTTTAGGCAATTACATTTCTATAGTAGTGGATAAGTAATAACTCAATGTTTATCTAGGCCAAGTATTTCAATATAAAAATAACTAGAGCATTGTTTTAAAAATCATGATCGTGGGGTGTCTGGGTGGCTCAGTCAGTTAAGCGTCCAACTTCAGCTCAGGTCATGATCTCGTGGTTCACGAGTTCAAGCTCTGCCTCAGGCTCTGGGCTGACAGTTTTGAGCCTGGAGCCTGTTTTGGATTCTGGGTCTCCCTCTCTCTATGCCCTTCCCTGCTCATGCCCTATCTCTCTCAAAAAATAAGTAAATAAATAATAATAAACATTAAAAAAAATTTTAATCATGATCCTAACGAATATGACAAAAAATTTGTTTAGAACACCTGAAGCCACATTCTGCAACAGGACTTGGATATATAGATAGAAAGAAAAATAGAGAGGTAGAAAGAGCTGTGTATGTCATATAATTGAGACAAAAAAAGTCCCGTACATTAGTTTCTATACTGCAGACTGAGACTCATTTGCTCAAAAGCCCACTGGTGCCAAACTTAAATTTGTACAAATCCAATTACGTTAATAACAGCCCAAACAAGAAGATTCTTAGCCATGGATAGCCTACCTGCTTTGCACAAACCATGAATTTTCAACCCTCATCTGCTAGCTATTGCTAACTTCTGGGGCCATAAAGGCCCCAAGCCACTGCTGTCCTTGAAAGCTCTCTGACCCAGAACCTCCTTGCTTTGCTGTTGAGCTATATCACAGAGACATGGAAGCTCCCTCTAGGATCCCCAGCAACCTCTGGACAGATTCCTGCTGTGAGGGGCCTTCCCTGCATATAAACCTGTCAAACCACCTCCCAGTAATTGAGCATACTGTGGCCACCTGCTGGCTGCATTTTCCCCCTTGATCAGCCCCCAAATCTATCAAGTCCCTTACTCTCTGTGTGTGTATAAAATTATATGTAATACTTCTATATAATTTTACTTGAATATATGTGAATGTAAATTAATAACATATTTTTGTATATAGCAGTTTGAATACCAATATATTTGTAAAGAAAATGTATAATGTAAACTTCGGCCACATCAGCTGTCTTCACTAAGAAATCAATGATAACCCTTAGTTTCTGTTCTTTTCTTTCACATATTCTCCATTTGCTTTCTGATGATTTCTTTTTAACATAGGATATGTGAAATAATAATGATTCATTTTCCAGAATTATTTTATAGCTGGAGAATATGTCATTGCCTACGTCCTTGCTTAAGGTATCATGTAGGTAACATTGGTTTCTAAAGGAGGATTTCTTTTCCTCCATTATCCTCGGGAAAAATATTTACTGAACAATTTATTAGAGAATAGGAATGACCCTGGAGTGCTGTAGCTTTTCATTCATTTCTCTATCTGAGCACTGGCATTCATGTTTGGTTTTCTGGCTATATTCCATTTGCCATTATCAATGTTCTCTGGTAGGCAGATTATGTTTTGTGTATGATGGTAAATAGGGGAACATTTTATTCTGCTTCCTCTGACAGAATAAAGAACTTCTTTATAAAGGTCCCAGAAAAAAAATGGACCCTGCATTGAAGTTAGGACATTTCCTCAGAGTGAAATTATCCCCAGCAATATTTTTCCATTTATATACATAAGATCTAGTACATTTTTTAAATGTATATAAGTAAATAATTGCAACATATACTATTAAAATATATTAAAGCCATTATTTTTAAAATAGTAAACCCCATAAAAATGTATTTTTATACTGTTTTCTATCTACTTTATTACCTCTCACATATTTAAATATTTCCAGCAATATATATGAAGAATGAAGTATAATCCTACTTCAGATAATTATCCAAAAACCCAGTATCAATACTTGGTTATTAGGCAAAAAAAAAAAAAAAAAAAAAAAAAAAAAAAATCAACACTACTTAAATTACTACTCATTTACTTACTTTGTTAGGAAAATCACCAGTAAAAGACAGTTACTGTCTAACCACATTTAAAAAAAAATTAACAATTTACTCTGGATCTGTGATGGCTCAGTTAATGGGAAAATAAGGCAGATGAGTTGTTGCTGTTTTTGTTTTTGTTTTTTCTTTGCCTTTGCAAAACAAAAATCAAACAAAATGTCCAGGTCATTTCAATTAGTGTGGATGGATAAAAAGAGCTTCTGGGAACAGTGGAGGGACAGAAGATGTCCCACATAAGATGATATTTCATCACAGATGTAAGTGATAAAAAGGGCAGAGTCATGCAAAGTTTTGGGGAAATAGCATTCTAGGCAAACCACCTCCTACTACAGTGACTGTTTCTCACATAAAAACTCCCAAGATTTGTGGTCCAGGCCTTCCCGTGTGGCTCTATCAACCTCAGACTCCTAAGATTGTCCCAGCCCTCAGCATTTCATGGCAAGTATAAAGAGTAAAAGGGAACACAGGACAGAAATCTTTATGGAGATGACATGAAAGTGATATATATTATCTCTGCTCACATTACATTGGCCTGAATTTGGTCACAATTCAATAAAGAGGCTGAGAATATAGTCTGCAGCTGCCAGGCCTGTTGCAGCCACAATTCAGGAGGTTATATCACAGAAAGAAAGAAGGGAAGGATGGATGCTGAGATTCTGTTATCAGTCTTTGCATGGGCTCCAAGGTGAATACAAACTTGCATTTTTATGAAATATGAAAAAGGCCAGAGTAGTTCTGAAACACAGCCTGGAAGGAAAGAGATGAAGTTGGTGAGGCAGTGTGTGGATAATTTAGGCCACATAAACTGTGATAAGAAATGTAAATTTTACTCAAAGGTGATGGTCAAGTAATTGAAGTGTTAGGCATGAGAGTGAGAGATATCATTAATCATGAAAACAAATTATCAAATTGGCTCAATTATAACAAAGAGATTCTTGGTGGAAATGAGTGGATAGACACAGAGCAATTAGAATCTTTAGCCAGATTTGCAAAATAAAGATGATGGCAGCAGTTGTAACAACTGGTAAAATTTGGTTACATTTGGGAGACGGGGCTTACAATACTTCCCAATGAATTTTATGCAGAGAACGAAGGAAAGACGAGGAGTCAAGGATGACATCATTGACTTTGGTACATAGTGATAACACTTACTGAGATGGAGAATACTGTCAATGAAAGTTTTATTGAAGCACAACAAGGAAGCCCTATGTTATCTTTTGAGTATTTTGAGTTTAAAATATCTATGGGGTCCCTGGGGGGCTCAATAGGTTAAGTATCTGACTCTTGGTTTTGGTTCAGGTCATGATATCACAGTTTGTGAGATGGAGCCCCACATTGGGCTCTGCGCTGACAGCGCTGAGCCTGCTTGGGATTGTCTGTCCCTCTCTCTGCCCCTCCCCGGTCTGTCTGTCTGTCTCTCAAAATAAACTTTAAAAAAATTAAACAAAAATAAGTAAAATAAATAAAATACCTATATCCAAGAAGAACTGTCAATAAACAGTTGGATATAGGGGCAGGTAGGATGTTATTTTGCAAAGAAATTGGAAGATTATAGAAAAACAGAGAGAAATAGAAGAAAGATGAGGGTTGAGGACAGAACCCAGGGGTTTGTCAAAATTAGCAATTAGTCAAGTAAGGAAAAGTCATTAAGAGAGACAAAGAAGGACGGAGTGGACTGCCAGTCAGCAGGAACGAATGCCAGAAAATTTTGGTGCTATGGAAAACGAAAAATGTTGAGATGGTGTTAACACCATGGTTAGGATCAAAACCACTACTTATAATCTCTGAAAAACCAAAGAAGATTGGGAAGTTATCAGAAGCCAAGCGTTTTAGGTCAGATTCCCTGGAACAGACACTGAGATGTGTATGCAGAGTTGGTTGCTTGTTTGGTTAGTGTTCTCCTAGGAATAACACCTATGAGGGAATCAACGGAGAAGGCAGTTGGACTTTGTAAGGCGTTAGACGCCTCAAACAAACCCACAGAAAACTCTGAAACTAGGAGGATCTTCAGAGTTGCCTCAGTTGAGACACTGGGCCATCCTTTCTTGCCCTCAGCAAACATTAATGGGATATTTGCCAAGGCTGCTTCCAGGCATACACTTGGGCAAGGCAGCTTCCTTCAGACTAGAGAAATTCCTAGGAAGGGACTCAGCTGCGGATCTATCAGAAGCCCACATATCCAGTAGATGGTGGAATGAGTTTCTTTGTTCTGAAGGAGAAATGGGAGGTGGTTTTAGAGTCAAAGATGGGCTACTCAAGTCACTCTTCAAGGAAGAAATTGTTGTTTCAGTTGCTGGGAGTGCTTTCAGAAGACAGCTTCAGCTTTCAGCCTCTGTCTGGGTTAACTCCACTTCAGGAAGTTGTGTTACCTTAACATATACCATCCCAGGTATACCTGTATCCAATAATTGGATGTGGTCAGTGTATAAGGGTAGTCTTTCTAGCAGAAGATGGAAAATCTCAGATGGGCTATTTTAGCTTCAGCTGATAGTGCAGTGAGCAGAGGCCACCTGGACTGCATTCAAACTTCACCTTTTCCTCTGCCCAATCTGGCTTCTCTCTCCTTTCCTCCATGTGTGTTGATCCTGAGGTCTCACATTAAAAGACATCCTGTACTCTAATTTCTGTATCAGAATCTGCTTCCCAGAAAAGCTATAGATGGGAGCATAGGCAATAAGACGGTACTTTGGAATGGAATCACTCCATCTTTGAGAACCAACAAAGACTCCATTATTGGTGTTGATGAAGCACAGACAGCCACTAACAGAAAGCAGCAGTACAAGTGTTAAAACTTTTAAAGGTGGGGGCACCTGGGTGGCTCAGTCACTTAGACATCCAACTTTGGCTCAGGTCATGATCTCACAGTTTTGTGGGTTCGAGCCCCACATCGGGCTCTGTGCTGACAGCTCAGAGCCTGGAGCCTCCTTCAGATTCTGTTTCTTCCTCTCTCTCTCTCTCTCTCTCTGCCCCTCCCCCACTCATGCACTGTCTCAAAAATTAAAAAAGAAAAACGTTAAAAATTTTTTAAAATAAAAATAAATAAAAACTTTTAAAGGGGATCAGTTGGAATGTCTTACTATTCTGGTGGAGGGCGATGTACAAATTGGTGCAACGTATAAAGTATCTGGAAATTATGAATTAAAGCATATGCACACTGGGGTGGACAGACTCTAAGAACGCCATCATTTATCTTCGCATCCTATCGTTCATGCTTTTGTGTTACCCTCTCTCCCCTTGTGTGTAAGTGGGACATGTCACTTGTGTGCAAGTGCGACCTGTCGCTTGCTTCTGATCAATAGAATATGGCAAAAGTGAAAAAATATATATGATTAAATGTACAGAATAAAATGATTATGTTACATAAGAGTATAGCTCCCATCTGGCTCGTGCTCTTTCTCTATTTTTTGCCATGAAGAAGCAAGTGGCATATTGAGGAACTTCATATGGCAGAGCCTGCTGAGGACCTCTAGTTGCTGAGGGCATCCTCTAGCCAGGAGACAGTACACACATCTGAAGCGAAGCTCTCGGTATTACATCTACAAGGAAAGGAATGCTGCTCCCAACCACACAACCAGGAAAACAGCTCCAACCCTAGGCAAGCCTCCAGATGAGACTGCAGTCTCGGACTACCTTAAGCAGAGGATTCGGCTGCCATGCCTGGGTTCCTGACTCACACCAACTATATAACAGAGTGAATATTTGCCATCTTAGCTACTTGGAAGCTTGTGGCAATACTGTCGCACAGTAATAGAAAAATTAAAGACACAGACAACGGATGCAGCAGGCGACTGCTGAACTAGACTGACACGCTAGGGAAAGATAATGCCAGTCCGAGAGAGATTAACTGGCAATTGAAAGCCTACTGTGAAAGCCAAATTGTCTCACTGACAGCACACAAAGAGCCTGTCTTCAGGAGGAAGGCAGAGAAAACGCAGCGTCAGAGCAAAGAGCTCCGCATCAGGAAAGCTGAGCTCCGAAACACTTAGCCCCTAAGCAAAGCAGATACAGTGCACCAAAGTCAGAGCTCTGGTTTGGAAAGAACAGCACTCTGACCTATGGGGGGAGATATCGGAGTTCATGATCCAAAATCCTTGAGTTCTGAATCCGCAAATAAGGCTATCACTCCCTGAAAAGAACAAACACCCCTCCTTCACTTGAATGTGAGGTAAATGATTTAGAGCACTGTCCCGCGAAGATTTGGCACCTGGCAATAACCTTAGAGGGTAACCCACACTTGCTGCTCTGATGGTTCCGTGAAAAATAGAGAAAACGATGGTCCCCACTCTAGGGCAGGTCAACGTGTCAGAAATTCTGTGGTGGCCAATAATTATGGGATTAAAGCACAGAAAAAAGTGGACATGTTGGAATTAATATGATAATTAAGATACAAAAAGTCAGATGATTACGTTCCAAGAAAGGTCCAGAAGATACCTCATGTCCAACAGCCATAAATGACGGGTGGCAAGAGAAGCACCAGCACCAGGAATAAGTTCAGTGGTTGCTCTGCGTGCTAGAATTGGGCACAATCACCAAGTGAGGAGGTTCAAGTGAATACTGGCATCACAGTGTGCTGCCTTGTCTCCAGAATTTGGTCAAATTCCATGTGGCTTCATTAACGTGTAGTGACTCTAAACTTCTGTTTGTTGTTGTTGCTTGATTCTTTCCAGCAGTTATACGTTTCTCAGTGGGACGGTTAGTCTGATACAACGCTATGGTACAGTCAGTAAAAAGAGTTCTTGACTGATTAATCTCATTTTTAGCCTTTCATTTTACAGCGGAAATAACAACCTTATTTAACGAAGTGCGAAATTAACTCTAACATCATTCTCTTCCAATTCATATGTTGTTATTTTCTGTTATTAGCTTTATGCCATATAATTATGTGTTTTAGTTAATATTTGTTTAGCCTTTCTGACCTTCTTTTCTGCATTTCCTCCTTTCTTCTCTTTTTAAATGATTTTTTTATTTTTTTAAGAGAGAGAGAGACAGAGTGTGAGCAGGGGAGGGGCAAAGAGAGGGAGACAGAGAATCTGAAGCAGGCTCCAGGCTCTGAGCTTTGAGTGCAGAGCGGATGCGAGGCTCAAACCCACGAAACATGAGATCATGACCTGAGCTGAAGGTGGACACAACCAGTTGAGCCACCCAGGCACCCCTTTTCCTTTCTTCTTGAAGTGAACATTTGTAATTACAAGCTTATTCTCAATATGTGCTTATTTGAAAATATCAGTAGTCAGTGTTATTCTTAAAAAAAAAAAGGAGTTTCGGTAGTGATTTTACATTGTTCTTTTCCCACCATTGCAACATATTATTTCAAAGTCTTCTGGTTTCTATTTTCTTTTGAGAAGTTCTTTGTCAGTACTTGTCAGTCCAATTATTACCCCATGTTCGGCATCTACATTGTTTTCTTTGATGCTTTGATGTACTCCTCTTTGTCTTTGTTTTTCTAGTTTTGCTCAAGGTTTTTGGATGTGTCTCTCCCTCAATTGTATCTCTCTTTCCTGTATTGTTTTCTAATTTAGACGATTTCTGTTGTTCATCAACCTTGGAGTATTTTTAGGTGTGACATTTAGGTGTGACATTTTTAGGTGTGACATTCCCTTTGCCTGCCCATTATCCTCTTCCCCATTCTTTCCTTCTGGTTCTGCAGCTAGAATTTACTCCATTCTTGTTGTTTCCGCATTTTTCATATTTTTCATCTCTCTTCTCTCTGCGTATTAATCTGCTTATTTTTGGTTAACTCTAAATTTCAGTTCGTTCAGTCTCTCTTTATCTGTATTTGGTATATTTAATTGTATACAGTTTTTAATCTTTATTTTTTACTATTTTGAGCATTATGCATTTTTTAATTTAAAATTTTAGCTTTTAATTTCTAGAAACTATAGTTATTACTTTCAACAATATGCTTACTAGTTTTTGATAATCTCTTTTGTTCCTTTAATTATGTTCCTTTGATGTTACATCTGATAATTCCAATACTTGCAGCCTTTGTGAAACTCTTCAGTCTGTTTTTTTCTGCAGAATTTTGTTCGTCAAAGCTGATTCTCTTATATGTGTTTTATAAATTTTGATTTTGAACTCATGTTCCTCAGAACTTTGTGTGGGGATAGTATAAGGGATTCATTATTCTTTTTTTTAAATTATTTTAATGCTTATTTATTTATTTTTTGAGAAGGAGAGGGAAAACGAGGAGGGGGGGGTCAGAGAGAGAGGAAGACAGATAATTTCAAGCAGGCTACATGCTGATAACAGCTCAACGCAGGGCTCAAATCCATGAACAATGAGACCATGACCTGAGCCAATACCAGGGGTCGGACGCTTAACTGACTGAGCCACCAGATGCCCCTTCATGTTGCTTTTTATTGATTCAGTGTCCACTTCATTGCTATAAAGCTGTGACTGTTTTCTGAGATTCTGACAAAGTTTGTTCTGGCCATTTCTGCTAGTTTTTCAATGTTACTTTTCAGTGTTACTACATAAGAGTTTGCAGCTTCCTAATACACCATTTTGTAGACTTAGACAGTTTGTGTTCAAATGTACTGAACACAAATTGTTGATTATTTGCCAAAATCAATTAAAAATATCAGGGTCAACTGTTTGTTTTTTTTTTTCATCTGCTATAGCAATTTTCTCACCACTTTTATAGACTCCACTAATTGATCACTCGCTGTTTTTCTAACAGCTTTTCTACTGCTTTTCTAGCACCTGTCAGTAGCTCAGCCCCAAAGTCAATTCCACATGGTGTAGGTTTTTCTTATGGTAGCGTCCTAATTATGATACCGCTTTTTTTGTCAGTTAGCATTTGCTGCATAACAACAACAACAAAATCTCTATATTTAGTGGCTTAAAAGAAGAAGCAATGGGGCGCCTGGGTGGCTCAGTTGGTTAAGCGTCCGACTTCGGCTCAGGTCATGATCTCGCAGCTCGTGAGTTTGATCCCCGCGTCAGGCTCTGTGCTGACAGCTCAGAGCCTGGAGCTTGCTTCGGATTCTGTGTCTCCCTCTCTCTCTGACCTTCCCCTGTTCATGCTCTGTCTCTCTCTGTCTCAAAAATAAATTTAAAAAGTTAAAAAATTAAAAAAAAAAAAAAAGAAGAAGCATTTACTTAGTCACAACGTTGTAGGATGGCAGTTTGTGTTGGACACAGGTGAACAGTTCACCTGTTCCCTCAGCTGGGCTCCCTCCTGTGTTGGCAGTCAGTTGCTCAGTAGGCTTATGATGGTCTCAACAGGGAGAAAGTGTATCAGTCCTTCATCCTTTCTTAGAATGTCACCGTCTTTCCCGGGCTCAATCACATGGTTACTGTATTCCAGGCGAACAAGAGTAGAAGCTGTAAAGCTACTTTCATTCTGGGCTTATAACTCATGCACTGGTTTCTATTTCATTCTATCAATTAATGATGAGACTAGATTTGAGGAATGGATAAATTGACTACCTCTTGATGAGATGCACAATTGGTAGCCTATTAGAAATATACCAAATCTATGTGGACTTTCTTCTCTTTCCTTAGTTTCTCTACTTTTGGTAGCTATCATTACTTAATTTACAATTTTAGAATTATTTATTATTTTCTCTGTTGGTAATTATCATGGTACCTTCTTCACTATAGTTCTAATTTTGTTTTTTCTAGGAATTTTTTAATTATCCTGATTAGAGAATTAGCCCTGATGGTAATTTTGAGAGAAAGCACAGACTAACACAAGAGATACATTCTCATATCCTCAATATTTTGTAAATTTTAACTAATCTAATAGGACTATTAATAGATGCTATCTAAATTTTTAAAAAATCTATACACCCTTAAAATATTGAAAACCACAATTGCATTGATCATGCTTTTCTGTCAAAATTTCTTTTGCTCCATTATTTTGAATAATAATCTCATCATTGCCACGTGTCTAGATGGCTCAGTTGGTAAGTGTCTGACTCTTGATAACAGTTCAGGTCATGATCACGGGGTCATGATATCAAGACCCGCATCAGGCTCTGTTCTGAGCATGGAGTAAGCTTGGATTCTCTCTCTCCCTCTCTTTCTGCCCCTCTTCTGCTCACACACACGCACAGGCTGTCTCTCAAAATGAATGAATGAATGAATGAATGAGTGAATGAATGAATGAATAAATAAATGTTTTTAAAAGAATCTCTTCATTGCTTTCCAATCTTTTCTCTCTTTTTTTTTACATATATTAGCAAATCACCTTCTTCTGTAACTGGGATTATTTGGTTTAGTAATCATCACTAAAATTATTCATGAAATTATAAATAATATGTGCACTTGTGCTCATGCATGTGTGCACATTAGGTTGCTTTCATAAAGGACTAAAGTAATTGAATGCAATAACTAATTGTATCAACAGTTTCTGAAGCTTTGGCAACAGCATAAAATTACTATTTACAACATTTTATACGCGAGATAATTTTTCAAACAACGCCATTTTCTCAAAATGCCAGCTATATGAACATAGAAAATATTCATGAATGCCAGTGTATACACCATGCTTTGTTGACACCCACAAGGGTTTGAATAAAGCTTTTAGGGAAAAAAAATATTGAGGCTGTATTTTTAGCCACCCTTTTGTCCTTATCCACGGCATTAGTGTTAGAACATACTATTTTTTTTATCGTTTATAATGCAAATTAAAAAAAAATCAGGTCTGAAAATCAGTTCCTATACCGTCAAATCCTACCCAAAAAGTAAATGTTAGAATATTTTACTGGTTGAATTGTTTGTATGAATTCACTTATGTTGAATTGACTCTAAATGTTATAAGAATCTAAAGAGCAAAATACTAATCAAAATAAATTGCTAATTCTTTTCTCATTTATAAATTTATTTCTCACAGAATAAGTGCACCTAATTTAGTTAACATACAGTGGAAATTCATATATAAAAACAAAGTTGGTCTTAGGTTCAGAAACATATAACAAGTATGGGGGTTGAATAGCTTAGTTTTTTTCAGAAATGACAAATATAAAACCTAATATAAAATAAAGCCTGATAATTGACTTTTTCATGAAATAATTACATTGAAAATATGGACAAGTAATATAGAAAACTGAAGTAGTGCAAGCAACAAAATTTCAACTACCTAGAGTTAATGATTGTTAAAATTGTTTTTCTGGTACATCATTTACATGACTATGATAAACATGATAGAAGTGTGTACACAAATATTTTGTCAGTTACATAATATCCAACTAGTGTTCTGTATTTTGAGATACCATGTAATTACTAATGTCATAGTATTTTATAACAATTTTAAAGGGTAATACTATTATATCTGGGCTCTGATCAGCCCTATCTTTTCTGATGCACAGGGCTTTCTTGGTTTGCTCCAAAAAATCATATTAAACTAAGTCTCTGTGGCAATCAGAGAAAGACAAATACCATATGACTTCACTCATACGTGGAATTTAAGAACTGAAACAAATGAACCAAAGCAA
Source organism: Panthera leo (assembly GCF_018350215.1). Classification (NCBI taxonomy): domain Eukaryota; kingdom Metazoa; phylum Chordata; class Mammalia; order Carnivora; family Felidae; genus Panthera; species Panthera leo. Next base: position 37,606,514 of record NC_056679.1, on the reverse strand, counting down.
AAAAAGAGACAAACCAAAAAACAGACTCTTAGAGATAATCTGAGAACAACAGATGGTTGCCAGAGGGGAGGTAGGTGGGGGATGGGTGAAATAGGTGAAGGGGATTAAGAGTATACTTATCTGATGAGCACTAATCTATAGAATTGTTCAATCACTATATTGTACACCTACAACTAATTTAATACTGTAGGTTAACTATAGTGGAATTAAACTAAAAACTAAAATATAAAAATAATTTCTGTGGTCATCTGACAAAGTTTTATGTCTGAACATTTTCCATGGTAGAATTATAAAGTAACATAATTATGACTGATCTATATAAGATATAAAATCAGTATTATTGATGCTTACCTTCTAAAGGAGTATTATGTTTTCTGAGGAGAAGAGTCTAACTCTGGGGGGGGGGGGAGTGTGGGAGGCAAAAAAATTGTAATTTACCATGTTTTTAGCTCTGTCCTAAAGAGGGGGCACCCAGACTAATTGATGACCTATTAGTTATATCCAACAAATGGGTTCGTTGCCCTATGATAACTTGATAATACTTCCATTAAGATCATTAAAGTCAACATTGCTTTGACTCCATAGCCACTTTCACTATAACTTTTTTTATTGCACAGTCATGAAAATTATTCAATAACCTTGTGTAATCTATATTTCCAAGGTTAGATAACTGTTGACGATTGCAGTCAAAGGTACACATAGAACTGGAAATCACAAAGCACTAGGTATGCTCATTGTTACTGGAGTATTATTGCTCTTAGCCTTTCTCAGATAGAAAAAGAGCTATATGTATATGTATTAACCACGTATATGCATGTATTGATAATCATTTCTATATGTAACCATCTGAATCTATATTAAACATGAGTTAATACTGATATCTCAAATTTAATCCATTTAAATAAATGCAGTATGTACTTAAATATGCTCTTAACTTGGGACACAGTTCAATTATTTATCAATGTTTTGTGTTCCAAAACATTTTTGAAACTGCCTGTGGCAAACATTGGTCATTGCCTAGCCAAATGCATTCTTCTTCCCATCCCCCTCCTGTACTCCAGCTAAAAGTATACATTTCTAATATTTGCAGCTATGTATGGCCAGGTGACTTCTAGCTCATGAGGAAGGAAAACTGTGGGGTGGGACTTATTGGAGACTTCAGAAAATTAAGACAGTCCTCTGGAACATCTCTTTCTATTATTTCCCCTTTCTCTTCAGTTGCCTGGGATTCAGACAAGATGGCTGGACCACTGACAGCCATATTGGATCATGAAGTAATCATGACTCTAGAAACCTGTTCTAGGCAGTAAAACAACAAGAGAAGGCTGGAGTTTTTATAACTCAGAGATGCCATACTGACTGTGGTTTCCCTATATCCAGACTTCTTTTATATACAGTATATATGTATACACACAAACGCATACCCATATTTTCTTTATCCATCCATCCGTAATGGATACTTAGGTTGTTTTCATGTCTTAGCTACTGTAAATAATGCTGCAATGACCATGGGAGTGCAGCTATCTCTTTAAGAGAGTGATTTCATTTTGCCTATATACCTAGCAGTGGGATTGCTAGAACATATCATAGTTCTATTTTTAACTTTTTGAAGAACGTTCAGGTTTTCCATAGTGACTGTACCAGTTTACATTCACACCAACAGAGCACAAGGATTCTCTTTTCTCCACATTCTTACTACCACTTGTTATTTATTACCCTTTTGATAATAGCTATTCTAACAGGTGTGAGGTGATAGCATACTGTGGTTCTAATTCATATCTCCCTGATGATTAGATATGTTGAGCACATTTTCATGTACCTGTTAGCAACTTGTATATGTCTTTGGAAAAATGCTTATCAAGTCACTGACCAAGTTTAATATTGGAACATTTGTTTAGTACTATTAAGTTGCGCAAATTCTTTATATATTTTAGATAATAATCCCTTATCAAGCAGATGATTTACAAATATTTTCCAGCATTGTATAGGTTGTTTTTCATTTCTTTTGCTGTGCAGAAGATTTTTAGTTTGATATAGTTCCAGTTGTTTATTTTTGTTTTTGTTGCTTGTGCTTTAGATGTCATATCTAAAAATATCATTGTCAAGAAGATGTCAAGGAGCTTTTCCCCTATGTTTTGTTTAGGAGTTTTATGGTTCCAGGTTTTGCCTTTAAACTTCAATTCACTTTGAAACAATTTTTGTGAGGGGTGTAAGATAGGTGTTGTTTCATTCTTTTGCATATGATTACGCAGTTTTGCAATATCATTTATGGAAAAGACCATCTCTTCCCCATTTAATATTCATGACTCCTCTGTCAGATATTAGCTGACCATATATGTATGTACTTTTTTAACAAATTATGTATGTATGTACGTATATATGCATGCATGTATGTATGTATGTATGTATGTATTTTACAGAGAGAACAAGAGAGCATGAGAGGGGGAGAGGGGCAGAAGCTGGGGAGAGAGAGGAGGAGAAGGAGAGGGAGAGGGGGAAAGAGGCAGAGGGAGAGAGAGAAAGAAAGAGAATGTTAAGTAGGCTCCTTGCTCAGCACAGAGCCAAAATCAAGAGTCAGACACTGACTTTACTCAGCCACCCTGGCACCCCTCTGTGGCTTTATTTCTGAACTCTCAATTCAGTTCTATTGACCTTTGTGTCAGCTTTAATGTTAGTGCTATACTGTTTTGATCAGTCTAGCTTTATGGTATAGTTTGAAATCAAAAAGTGTGATATGTAGAGCTTTTGTTTTTTCTGTTTGTGTTGAACTTGTTTTGTTCATACGTTTCCCCCCTTAATTTCACTTAGTTGTCTGTGTGATTTTGTAGTTCACTAGACTTAAGAGGATTAATCTGAAGTTTTGGGATGACAATCCATACATCTCCAGTTCTTTTGACCCAGTGTTAGAGTTTTATTAGTTTCCCTTTGGTAGCATCATTTTACCCAATTCTTCATAATCCATGTATACTTGTATTGCTATCTGTGCATTAAGTAAGTGGTCTCCTCTTCCAGACTTTATCAGTTCACTTTGGCCAGGAAGGACTTTCACTGGTCAACTCCTCTTGGGCTAGTGTACAGGTCGGCTGGTAGTGTCTGTGGGCAGGTGAGGCTTGCTGTTGGTGTCTGCAGTTGGCCAACACTACTACTTGTGCTCTAAAGATGGGGGTGGCTACAGGCTGGGCTCCACAGTTGAGTGAGGCTGCCAGCTATGTTCTGTAGTCAGGTGGAGCCAGTAGCTGGGCTTTGAAATAACTTCCGGTCAGGAAGACTCACAGGCTGTGTTTCCTGACAGGGTGGTGCCGCTGCTTGCAATCTATCACTGGGCAGGCCTGTGGGCGGTGGTCTGCAATTGCTCCTGGTTCGGGTGGGGTCTCAGGCTACGCTCCTCAACTAGACGGTGCTGCTCGCTGGACCCTGTGTTCAGGTGGGGCCACAGGTCAGGCTTTACAGTGGGACAGAGCTTCCAGCCTTGCTCTGAGATCAAGTGTGGTCTCAGGCTATGCCCTGACGTTGGGAAAGGTTGTAGGTTGTGCTTCACAAATGACTCAGCCATTGGCTCTGCTCTGCCATGGGGCATGGCTGTTGGCAGGGCTGTGATCAGGTATGGCCCCTGCTTCACCCTGCAGTTGTGTGGGGCTGGAGACTGTTCCACATTTGGACTGATTAGCTGTCCAAGCTCCCAGATTAGGTGGGGCCACAGGCTCTGCTCCATGATTGGATGGGGTCCCTGGCTACACTCCCTGCCTCTGTGATGCCATGGGCTGTTCAGCAATCGGGCAGGGCCATAGGCTCAGGCCTGCTGCTCGGTGGGTATGTAGCCCGGACTCCATCAGGCGCTCAGGTCACTGTTCAGGATCATGTTTTATGTGGGGCCAGACACTATGTTCAAATATTGGCAGAGCTGTCTGCCTGGCTCTCTGCCCGGGTGGGCCATAGGATATGCCGTGAGGATGCTGGGCAAGCATGGTCACACACTCTGATAGGGTGGACTGAATGCCATGCTCAGCAGTTGGGCAGAATTGTGACTGCTACTCTATCCGGGCGAGTCATAGGATGTGCTCTACAGCTGCTGGGCATCTGTCACCTCACTGTAACTTCACTTAATTGCAACTTCACACAAAAATCAATGTATGGAGGCAGGGATTATCTTAACTAGGCAATAGGAGTATTGTGGTCCGCATTTCTCGAATCATTAGACCACTGTTTCCTTGTATCCATCATGTCTCATGACCATGTTGATCTGGATTATTTTCACAGCTTGACCAATTTAGGGGTCAAAGAAAAACCAATGTTTGTGTTCTCTAAAGCATCAAATCCAAGACTCTGTTATATATCATGTTAGGCAATAATTTAAAAAATTTAATACAGCAATTTAATAGGCAATAATTTAAAAAATTTAATAAAAACCCGCATAATTTAAAAAATATATGTAAAATATTTTCAAGACACAAAGTCATTTGCCTCAGACACAGTGAAAAACAAAATAAGACGAAATACCTCTAAAAAATATTTCAAAACAGTGAGCCATGAGCCAAAGCATTACCCATTTGAAACTTCTTGGCACTGTTCCCTTTAGACTGTTATTTGTGAAGGTAACTTGAAGTCCTCGGATTCCATCTCCACTTCCTGACTTGGTCTCTTCATTCTTAACGACTTCCACTCCCAGCAAGACTCATGGATGTGAATTCTACTGCACACTGCTTGCTTATAAGATAGAGTTGCTATCTGATGTTAACTGGATCAACTTTCTAACTATTCAGCAGACTCATTCTCTAGACAACTACAAGTTTAGGAGACAAAGAGAAGTTTATGGTTTGCTAGAATTTTGCCAAGAATTTGGCAAGAATTTTGCCAAGGATTTTGCCAAGTAGAATTACTCTCACTCTGAACCAATTGACAACTGGCTACCTTATTTAAGATCAAAAACAATTTTTTAAATCAATAGGGTACATTTTGCTAATTTGCCTAGTAATAAGCATTGAGCATAACATTGATCAGCTATCATTTACATGGGAGAATTTTAAAATAATATGCCTAGAATTTGCCTAGAAAAATAATTTACCTGGAATCACATTTCTATTTCTTAAAATGAAAAAGAGGCTGCCAAGTATGATTTACATTAGAATCCCACATATCTCATAGTCTCGGCAGTTCTAGAAGGTGCTGTTAAAACATGTCTTTATAGTTTAGCAAAGCCTATCTTTTAAAATGTCAAACATTCACTAAACTTAACTGAAAGTAAACTTAACTGAAAGCCCTTGGGTACTGCTTGCTTTTGGATAAAAGCTGCATTGAAAGAAGCCAATAATAGATAGTAATATCTGAAAATGCTTTATACCTCTAAGGTTGAAAATGAGTTAAACAGCTTTATTTTTTCTGACCATAACGTCTAGGTTTCAGGGGGAATGCAAGTTCTTTTTTACTGAATTCTGCCAATTGACATAATTTATGAACAGAAGAGAGACAAGGTGCGAGTTAATACTTCAGAAGGATAGCTCAAAATGCATAACATTCCTAAGGCAATAAGTAAGGCAAAGGGATCTTTAACTGACTCTAAGTCAAAAGTCTCTCCCTTGGGGCGCCTGGGTGGCGCAGTCGGTTAAGCGTCCGACTTCAGCCAGGTCACGATCTCGCGGTCCGTGAGTTCGAGCCCCGCGTCAGGCTCTGGGCTGATGGCTCTGAGCCTGGAGCCTGTTTCCGATTCTGTGTCTCCCTCTCTCTCTGCCCCTCCCCCGTTCATGCTCTGTCTCTGTGCCAAAAATAAATAAAAAACGTTGAAAAAAAATTTAAAAAAAAAAAAAAAAAAAAAGTCTCTCCCTTTCACTCTTGCCTGATAGAATCATTTATTAACTTTGACTTATATCAACAAAGAAACATTGTCACTTATCTCTTCATGGTGTAAAAACTTTTACAAATGGGTCTCCAATAAGGCAATGCAAACATACAGAGAAAGTCCTACCCACCTGGCAATGCTTCTCCAACTGTTGGCTGGCTTGATTTAATTTCAGGAATATCTTGAAAGGATCTTTCCTAGGTAAGAAATCAAAAGAACTCAATGTGTAATCATTTGTTTTGTGAACATTTTTCTCATGTTGTTTCTGATATGAGCTTAGGAATATAAAACTTTAGATAATACAACCCTGCTTTGAGATAGGAAGTGAATATTTAGAATGTTTATTTTCTATATCCTAAACAATGAAGAGTTTATGATACACAAATAACCATATATGATAGAAAATGATTTGGGGGGTTAAATTTTGTTTTAGTCTTCCTATTTTATTTTTTTACATTTATTTATTTTTGATAGAGAGAGACAGAGCACAAATGGGAGAGGGACAGAGAGAGAAGAAGACACAGAATCCAAAGCAGGCTCCAGGCTCCAAGCTGTCAGCACAGAGCCCGACGCGGCGCTCGAACTCACCAGCCGTGAGATCATGACCTGAGTTGAAGTTAGATGCATAACCGACTGAGCCACCCAAGCGCCCCTGATCTTCCTATTTTCTAAGTGCTAAAATCTATAGATGAACAATAAGAAAATGCCTCTAGGAAAGAAGTGATAATGTTACAAAACTTTAATATCATATATATTCTTTACCAAAAAAAGAAAAAGAAGGAATTATTCCCATTCTGGCTTTATTTTCTGTGACTAGACTCTTATTTGTATTGGTCTTCTGTAAAATGGAATAGAATATAAGAAACGATGGACGATTTTTGTATGATATGATTCTGGTGCATGACCAAATTGATTATGCCATATTACCGTAGTAGAATTCTAGCCCACTTCATGGAACAAAACCAACATTGTGGCTGTGATCTGTACCCGGACATTTATAAATTTAGCTCCTTTTGAGCTCATTATGTCTTCATCCCCGGTCAGTTTATAGAACTCCTAATTTTGAATAAATATAATTCTGTAAGTACATTGGAATTTTGAGTCCTGAATTTATATTCAATATTATTACAGAAAATATATAGATATTGCACATACATTTATGAATACTATAATGAATAGGAGTATAATGAAGTTATTAGGTGCTGGAAAAATACTTAGATTCAGTTCTACATCGCAGGATTTTGTGGGTATTGCTTACTTAACAGTTTACAGATAAAACAAACAAACAAACATATAATACTAAACGTGTAAGATTTTAGGTGACTAAATAATACAAGGCTCAAATATCCATATGATCTCATATGACTGAAAGTGGAAAAATGATAGTCCTCGGCCCAAGTTTAACACCATTTTCAGGCATCTCAATGACATAATAATTATGGTTCATTAATTTTTAGATGTTTTGGTAAGTGGTAAATTCAGTGACTTCTACAGAATGAAAAATATATGTTTACTAAATTCTACAGAGATATTAAATATAGCATAGTTATGCGATACTGAATTCTACTAAGTATTTAAATTAAATAGACCATAAAATTTTAACCAGATACGTGCAATGGTACCATTTTTATTTTTTCATATGCTCACATTGGATTCTCTGCCACAAGTCAGATAGTTTTGACCAAGACCTTTATTCCAGTCGCTCCATCTGAGGTAAACCATATTTCTAGAAGTTTGGGGGTAAATTTACAAGTTTTTCCCATCATTGACTAACATACTGAATGCCTTCTTACCTCACAAATGTTCTGTTTGACTTTGGCAAGTTATTTAAATTCCCTCAAACTGTAAAACTTGGGCATAGAGCAGGAATCTCTTATTTGTTCCACTTCTAAAGTTACAGGTTTTGCTCAATATGAAGACTTTTGATATTTATTTACATGTTTAAACAGGTATGACTGTGACAATTCCAAGACTAATCTTGGCCACCGGTGACACTAGCTGGAAGAGTCAAAACTCTTTTCTGACATTACGTGGATGGGATATGAGTAGGTCATAATTACACCATTTCCCTCCAAAGAATAAAAAGTATGCCAAGCGTTAAGAGGAGTCTGAAAATAATTTACGTGTTTCCTGCTCTTTCAGTAACTGTAAATGAGATTAAAACACAGCCTAGCATCATATTATTATAGTTCTGATTTTTAAATCCTTCTCAATAATAATTATAAAAAACTCCTTTATTCACCCTGTGCTGTGCATTATGCATGGTGATTTACATATGTCATCTCATTTAATCCCATAGGCCACAGTGAGTGCTAGCATTTGCTGAGGCTTTAAGATAAGACAAACATGTGAAGAGTTCTTTATAGCATTTATTTCTGACCTAAGAGATAGGTGCTATGTACCTATTACCATTCATATAGTTTCTTATCCTGGTGAACATGAGAAATGCAATATATATTTAACATGCGATTTAAAAATTTGGGACATAAACCACAGAGAGTTGATACACCTACTGAAAATTACACACCAGATGATTTTGACTCTGATAAGAAATTATAAGTTTCTCATAATAACAAAATTATTCCAAGGGAATAAATAGTGTACAATGATTAAACTATCGTTCAGAACACCTTTTTAATTGTCTACTATTTTCTGATTTCTTAAAAATCATGGATATATTCCTTGCATATTGTCAAAATCATGAAATATCAAATTCGAAAACACACTTAAAGACTCAGAGAAAGGAAGGAAATTAATAGTATTTATTCAAGTTTGGTTATTACTTATTTATGAGTAATTTGATTATTAGCATCTTTCACTATATACATAATATTTAATGAATTGTATATAATATATATAAAATACATCATATATAAAAATATTATATATATATAATATACATTCCATACATACATTCCATACATTCCAATATTTACATGGAATATATATACACTGGAATGTACTTAATAATATTCTTTTATATGTAAATTTAAATTTACATCTTGCCAAATAGCCAACCGACTGTCCCGCTCCTATAGTTTTAAAAATATTTTGTGTTCTGTGACCAGCTTTGCTGTTTTATGCAACAGAAAAACTGCACTTTAAAAAAAATTTTTAGGGGCGCCTGGGTGGCGCAGTCGGTTAAGCGTCCGACTTCAGCCAGGTCACGATCTCGAGGTCCGTGAGTTCGAGCCCCGCGTCAGGCTCTGGGCTGATGGCTCAGAGCCTGGAGCCTGTTTCCGATTCTGTGTCTCCCTCTCTCTCTGCCCCTCCCCCGTTCATGCTCTGTCTCTCTCTGTCCCAAAAATAAATAAAAAACGTTGAAAAAATTTAAAAAAAAAAATTTTAATGTTCATTGATTTTTGAGAGACAGAGTGTGAGCAAGGAAGGGGCAGAAAGAGAGGGAGACACAGAATCCGAAGCAGGCTCCAGGGTCCGAGCTGTCAGCACAGAGCCCAACGTGGGACTCGAACCCACGAACTGCGAGATCATGACCTGAATCAAAGCCGGATGCTTAACCGACTGAGCCATTCAGGTGCCCTGAAAAACTGCACTTTTAAAAACTAAGTTCTTTTTATGAACTTTATATTTTATTCTCAGAGAAGTGTTTTAAAAAAAAAAGCCTATGAGAAACAGAGAAACAGAAGAAAAACAAAATGCTGAATATTCCAATTCTCCAATTTTTCTCCAAATACTTTAGAACGCCTTACTTAAAACCAAAATATTCTTTGCTTGACAATTCTTTGGTTCAGTTCTAACAAACACCATCCCCAGACAACGCAACCAAGGGTACTGCCAAATGATGTATGTAAGACCAATAACGGAAACGTTCTTAAATATCAGTCTATGTCCAGGACTTTCATTTTCTCAAAAATATAGTAGTCTGGATCTTCCTCATCTTCTCCTTCCAATCCATTGTCACTGTACCTGTTCTACCTCTGGTCAGGCCAACTCAGTCTGGGACTTCCACTTATGTGGACCTGAGAACATTGGCCGACTCCTTATTCAGTCTGTTTTGGGAATATCTGTACTCATGAAAAATTGATAAACATAATAATTCCAGCTTTTTCTTTTTAATTCATCTTATTTCATGTAAGCAGTTGAATGTAATAAAAAATGCAACTGGGATGTTACTGAGGACTTTTTGTTTATACTGCAATTTCTATAAATTCCTATTTCATTCTTTTAATGGTTTAGTTTGCTCAATTTTATTGCAGAAATCATAGTAAAAATAAATGAAAGTTTATGAAATGGTATAATTTTCTTTATATTTAATATCATCTCTTCCAATAGATTAGCAGAAATGAAATTACTGGCAGAAGTATATGAATATATTAAAATTCATAATATATATTGCAATTTAGCTTCCAAATGAAAATGAACCCATAATGGCATCAGAATTATTGACAGCCTTATAGACAAAATTGTACCGAGTTGTGGGTTTTTCATACATTATTCATTTACAATTCACTAGTGAGCACCTGCCATAGGCCAGGCACTTTCCAAGGTCTCTTGTGTTACTTTAATGGGCTTTTGCTACTTATAAGGGTATAACTTCCAGATGTGACCTTTGTTTGAATTTTCTGCTCAGATTGGTTGTTAAGTTTCTGATTGAATGTGATTTTACTGTGTGGGTGTTTTATTTACATTTTTTTTCTGTTTAAAAAGTCATAGTTTGTGTTAATCAACCATCACAAAAATATACACTGCAAAACATGGAAGTCCCTAGCAGTAGTTAGGAAAGGTTACTACCAACCGCTTAACTCAGATGCTTTTCAGTTTTATTTTATTTTATTTTATTTTATTTTATTTTATTTTATTTTATTTTAAAGTTTATTTATTTATTTTTGAGAGAAAGAGAGAGAGTGGGGGAGGGGTAGAGAGAGACGGAGAGAGAGAGAACCCCAAGAAGGCTCCATGCTGCCAGTGCAGAGCCCAATCTGGGGCTCGAACTCACAAACCATGATATTATGACCTGAGCTGAGATGACGAGTTGGAAACTTAACTGACTGAGCCACCCAGGAACCTCCCTTATTATTATTTTTTTTTTTTTTTTGCTTTTCAATATTTTAAAACATGTTTTATTAAGTAAACATACATATATAAATTAATTTGTAAAATTATGTCTACTAATATATATTTGAGCACTTACTGAAGAGTAGGCACTGCTCTATGCACAAATAATTATATCATTTAACCCTTACATCCATGTGACATACATGGTTTTATTTTATCCATAAGCTATTCTTTATTCTGAATCTAGTTATACACGCTCAGAAAACATTATTCTCACTCTTCCTTCCTCCCCTATTCCACCGACTCTCATTTAGTTTTTCTCAAAAAAGAAGTAGTCTGGATCTTCCTCATCGTCTCCTTCCAATCCACTGTCATTGTATCAGTGGTACTGACTGGACCTCACTGTTACGTTTTCAAGAATCTTCTCCCACCCCAGTTGCTGGCCTGACTCAAGAAAACCCAGACTTGCATATCAAAAACTTAGAATTTTAAAAGTACTTTTACCCTTAGGAGCACTGGAAATTTGCCTTGGAAGCCAAATAGTGGACATAAAGCTTTCCCCCTTTGAATTTCTGTTATGTTATCCCAATTACACTTGGGTAACCTGAATGACTTTGATTCTTATGAAAAATAAAATATAAAAAAGGACAGAAGAGAAATATCACAAAGAATAATATCTCAAGGTATCTTACTATATATGTCTACCAATGGGAATATAAAATATTTACAGAATAAATATATTAGCCATATGACTGCTCCTATTTGCTACCTCTATTTTAATTTCTCTTGTAACTTCATTTTTAACATTTTTTTTAATTAAAAGCATTATGTTTAGTCAACATTTTCTTCTTTGTGTTTTTTTCTACAACATCTGCATCAGCTATTGCCCTTGAGGTTATAAACTGACTGTTTGACTCACATAAATCTTGACTTAAAAAGTAAATTAGGGGCATCTGGCTGGCTCAGTCCATTGAGCATCTGACTCTTGATTTGGGCTCAGGTTATGATTCCAGGGTCTTGGGATTGAGCCCTTCATCAGGCTCCGTGCTGAGCATGGAACCTGCTTAAGATGGTCTCTCCCTCTCCCTTTGCCCCTCTCCCCCACTCGTGCATGTTCTCTCTCTCTCTCTCAAAAAATATTTTTTTAAGTACATTATTGTATAAAATTTGAGCACTTCACATAAGTCAATGTACTACAGCAGAGTAATTTTGATTTTGTTTTTGAAATTTTGGGAGGGCTCACAGTGAGGGATATATCACAGCATGCACAGACATTAAAGAGTGATGTGTAGACAGAGTGCTTCCACAGCTAAGAGCCAAAAACAATGTCTGTTTTTAACCTTCCACTTTGCATAGAGCCTTACTTCACCAGTCTCTCCTTTATCATACAGTTTCTTTCTTTCTTTCTTCTTGATAAGTGGAAGATATGTTATTCAGAAATCAGTGATGTTTACTGGATATCATACACCCAAGAACACAAATCAAGTTGAATGATACCTGGGTCTCAGAATAAAAATCAAAGTAGAAGTGCCAGCCAACTTAGCTTTTTCTTGTTTTTTGTACATGAGCCACAAGCAAATTAATAATTTTAACTAAATGAACTATAATTAAGCCCATCTATCAAATAGAAATATTAATATTTTGAGGGTTTTATTATAAAAACTATAATAAAAATAAAATAATACAGTCATCAAGGCACTTCATCCTACCTAGGACAACCGGTCCCCATATTCTCTTTAGAGAAAAACCCGTGTTTTCCTTTCTAAACCCAGTATGATTGTGTAGGCTCCCTTTTTTTACTTAAGAATGGTCTCAGGGTAAGCAGAGCGTCTTGTGATAAAGAATAGAGGAACACTGTCATTTCTGACAGTCTCGTGTTTTTATCTTTTATTTATTTAAAAATACTTATTATATGTTTTCAGTCTCTTTCTATTACCACAGACTGGAGGGTGTTAGTTTCAGTTTGTTTTTGGCTTTGACTGGCATTCAAGATGGCTTGTTTCCTTGTATTTGTTGTTTTGTTGGTGAGTTCTTATAGACCATGCTTGATGAGAGTCTTCACCCTGGGTTGAGCATATATCCTTTCAAAGAGATTTACACTTGCTTTTGGCAGGTACCGTGGACTGTTTTTATATATTAATTTCTCCACTGGGGGAGGTCCTGGAACTCATAGATAGTATAAATTAGAGGTGCAAATTCGTGGAATAAAGTGGAAGTATTTACTGACTCATGTTACATGGAATTTTAAGAAATTGACTTGCTTCAGGCAAGCAATTCTGGTACCTTTGATTGATCTCTCTTCAATTATGCATCAGAGAGTTTTCTTAATATTGCCACAATATCTATGGTGACATTTTCTATTTCCTAGAATGGATATAGGATATTTATATATTTTGCATTTTAATTTTAGTTAATTTTTTCAGAAGGCGGAGAACTGAATTCACAGATTTAGACCAGTGTTTTGACCTATAATCTAAAAATCCTCTTAATACATATTTTTGTAAAGGTCCATGCAGTATCTCTCATTTCAGCTGATACTTGTATTGGCTTACTAGGGCTGCTGTAACAAAACAGCACAGTTTGAGCAGTTAAAGCAAGAGAAATTTATTTTCTTAGAGTCCTGCAGAGACTAGAAGTCCAAGATCAAGGTGTCAGCAAAATAGTTTTTCCTCAAGGCCACAAGAGAAGGATCTGCTCCTGGCCTTTCTTCTTAGCTTATAGTTATACCAGTCTTCTCCATTTGTCTTCACACGGTCTTCACTCTGTAGGTGTTTTGTGTCCAAAGTGTCTCTTCTTATAAGGACACCAGTCATGTTAAATTAGGGCCCACCCTAATGACCTCATTTTAACTCAGTTATTTCTTTGAAGATCCATCTCCAAATTCAGTCATATTCTGAGGTACTAGGGGCTAGGACTTTAACATATGAATTTCTAAAAAATTAGCTCATAACAATATTTTCAATTAAAAACATATATATATATATATATATATATATATATAACATAAATATTAGGCTGGATTATAGATGTACCATCAAAGTAGTGTGAACACCTACTTAACGGGAAAGTTCTATGTCCTACTTAATGGGAAAGTTCTATGTCTAACGAAAATAGATTATTTTGATTGTCAGCAGAATTTCTATAGCAATATCATACTTTGCTTTTCCACGCCCATTTTGGTAAATGCCTTCTTTACTCAAGTATCTCTTCCAAAAGAAGGATTAAATTATAAGCATTTCATATACAGTATGAAAAAGATAAATGTAGATTTATATATATTTTGGTGTGTTAAGCCATTTTGAAGATATGGGGGAAAAAATCACATGACAGAGAGATAAAATCATATAAAAGGAATTAAATATTGCAATGTGCATGTGATACGCCATAACTATTTTAAGTTGTTAATCTAACACTGCGATATCTATCGATACTGCAATGACCAGCTGTGAAAAAAACATGATCTTGTATTCCGCTTTTATTCCTCTTTGCAGGCTGGTGCCGCTGCTGTCAGATGTTCTGCCTGTAACTGAGATGTATGGTGTGCAGCTCTTACTGATACCTAAGGGCATTTTCAAAGTAACCATGCAAAACACAATCATCAAAAACAACTGGCATCCCAACTGCAGAAGACTGTGTCTATATAAGGACCTGTTCTAAGCACCTACCTACCACCTTTGAGGAGCAGTTTTCTCTGGTGATTTTAAAGTAGATATACAACAAATTTGTCAGGAACACTGAAGCAGATTATATCATTATAGAGAGAGAAAGTTAGTGGTTTTGCTACCATGTCAATTCACCTATCAATTCATCTGTCAATTCATCTATCAATTCATCAGGAGGTCTCTAACAGGGTTTTAGAAAGGAAGCACATTTTCACCAGATCCCATTAATTTAAAATGACCAGCAGCATAGATTGCAAAGATAAAATGCTAAAGTCCAAAAAGGAGAAATTTGATTTTTAAATTAAAGTTCTGGAATTTGTCTGAGGCATATTATAAGATCTATTACCTTTGGGGGTTCAGTTATACTTGGTTGCTTCAGTTACCACAAATTCATCAGCATCACAGAGAATCATAAAATAGGAAGAAGAAGTAGAATCATCAGTCACTGGGCTACTGGATAAGAATCCAACTTTCCAGACTCTGGAGGTGTGTGTATGTATACTTATACCATACATATTCTATATATATTCAATATACATTTACTTACATGTATTTCACATCAAGGATGATCTCTTCTGCATCGGGGCAAAAAATCTATTGTCAAGAAAATCAATGTAAATTAAAAATGTGATTAAGGTAAAAGCCAAAAGAAATTAGTTTGGGAGACTATTTATTCTTATGAAAAAATCAATGCAGATTGTCCCATTATCCTCAGCTGTGTGATGAATAGTTGCACGAATTTATTATATAGTTTGCTCTCTTAAGACATGAGAATTACACGACAAAGTTGATTACTGATATCTAAAGTAGCATTGTGTGTGTTTCCTTAGGTCATGATACTTCTGCTGTAATATTGCAACATTCGGCATTGTCTAGAGAGCTCTTCATAACAGCAGCCACTTACTTCATTATTTTACTCCCTTGGGTACTTAATAGAATTCAAACCTTACTGCGCCTCATTTACAATTTTGTTACCATTTGGTACTAATCTACTTTTTAAAAAGTTCATTTATTTATTCTGAGAGAGAGAGAGAGAGAAAGGGAAAGGGAAAGAGGAAGAGGAGGAGGAGGAGAAAGAGAAAGAGAAAGAGAGAAAGAGAGAAAGAGAAAGAGAAAGAGAAAGAGAAAGAGAAAGAGAAAGAGAAAGAGAAAGAGAAAGAGAATCCCAAGCAGGCTCCACACTGTTGGTGCAGAGACTGACACAAGGGCTCGAACTCACGAACCGTGAGATCATAACCTGAGCTGAAACCAAGAGTCAGATACTTAACTGACCGAGCCACCCAGGATCCCTGGCACTAATTTACTTTTTAAAATGATATAAAGTTAGTACAAATCCCAGATGCAAGTAGTAAAGGAAAAATTTGAAAATCGTAACCTGAAGAGAACCCACAATTATATAGCTCCTCATAAATAATTCAAATACACAGCTATTTTCAAATTTGCTCTTGCACTTAAAAAAAGTTTCATATGATTTAAATATAGTTCTGTCATATTCTATTTCCTATTATTTAATGTAGCATTTAAGTGACATTTGAAAGTGTTTTATAAAATTATATCTCACCACATATATTTCATAAAGTTACATAGGTTTTATTAATGTATTGACTTATAAGGATTTCAAACCTCAAAAAAGTTCATAGATGTGCCCAATATTAAATAGCTAGTAAAAACGGCTACTTGTCTGGTCCTTGAAGACACATCTTTTGGTATCGTCCCTTCCCTAACACCCATTTCCTGTACAAACACTGAATAGTTTGTCTACAGGGACTGGCTCTACATTCCCCGATTATAACTCAATTTGTTGCAATAAGGCTTTCATCTCTGACCTGCAATGACTTTCCTCTCATGAAGATCACTTTTAACATATTTGTAGTTATATTAAAAACTAATTATCTAAATAATTGTACATCTTTGCACATTTGACACTCCTCTTTGCACATTTGATAACTCCTCTTCCCTGGTCTGTGTGTTACTAGCAAACTCCTTAATTTTCTTTCTTAAACCTGACCCATCTTTCTTACTCTTCTTACTGGCTTTATCTTCTGCTCTTTGAAGAATGCTGTATCTGAGTGCTGGCTTTTATCTCTTCCTTCTACATATTCTCCCTGAAAATTTTATTTTTTTTCAAGGCCTTCAATTTCTATGTGCTCAGGACCCATAATCTATATGTAGAGTTCAGAATGCCCTCTCAACGTCCATACTTTATTTTTAAATCAGATTTTAAAACAAAAATTTTAAGAACACATTTCTTTTGTAGTGTACTATGTCTAATACACATGCATATAAACCCGATATGTGCATCTCAGGGTCTTTGCAGAGTGAACACAGATTGTAACCACAACTCACATCAGGAAATGGATTATTATAGTGTCCCCAAACTCTTCAAGTCCTTTTCCAGTTGCCACTCAACTCATGCAGAAAGGCAATTCTTATTCTGACTTTTATTACCATGTATTTAGTTAATTAATTCAATAGGTAATTAATTAATTAGTTAGCTAATTATTTAATTCAACAGTTTTAATTAATTCAAGATCATTTTTATTGGAAAAGGACACATAAATTGTTTCTGAGTTAGAGCCATTATTTGTATATCTACTGTCAATGTTGATTTCTGTATCTTTCCATGCAAATGTGCATACATTTCTGTTGGAATATATCTAAATATGGAGTTGATAGGTTATAATGTATGTGTATTTTCACAATTACAAGGTACTGACAAAGGCCTTTCAAAGGAGTTTTCGCAAGTTACACTGTCAACACAAACATGGAACTTTTCATTCATTCCTCACCCTTGCTAGTAATTTGGTGCTTTCTTTTCCATTTACCATTCTGCTATGTGTGCAGTGGCACATATCTGTGGTTTAAATTTTCAATTGCATAATAAATTTTGATGTCAAATACTTTTTTAGATGTTTGCTGAATATTTGGATTTACTCCTTTGTGAAATACATCAAGTTTAAAAAAATGAAATTTCCTCCTAGAACTAATAAGCAAATATAGCAAGTTGGCAGGATACAAATTTAATATAAAAAGTCAATTGCTTTATTATACACTAGCAATGAATAAATAAAATTTAAAACAAAAACACAATTCTATTTATATTAGCACCCCCCCCAAAAATGAAATAGCTATAATGTTAACAAAATATGTACAAGATCAACATGAGCAAAACAACAAATCTGATGACCAAAATCAAAGAAGAACTAAAGAAATGGAGAGATATTCCAGATTCATAGAGGGAAAGACTCAATACTGTCAAAATGCCAGTGCTCCCCCAACATGATCTACAGATTCAATGCAATTCTGATCAAAATCCCAGCAAAATCTCTTGTGGTTATAAACAAGCTGATTCTACAGTTTATATGGAGAGGAAAAAAAAACAATGATAGCCAATATAATATTGAAGGGGAAGAATAAAGCTGGAGGAATGATGCTACTCCAAGATTTACTATGTAGCTATAGTAACAAAGACAGTATGGTATTGGTGAAAGAAAGGAGAAACAGATCAATGGAATGGAATGGAGAGCCAAAAAAGAGACCCACATAAACTGATCTTTGATGAAAAAGCAAAAACAACACACTGGAGCAAAGATAGTCTCTTTAACAAATGATGCTGGAACAACTAGATATCCATAAGCAAAAAATACTGTCTAGACAGCAACTTACACCCTTCAAAAAATTAACATGTATCACAGATCGAAATATAAAATGCAAAACTCTAAACTCCTAAAAGACAACACAGGAGAAAACCCAGATGACCTTGGGTACTGTAATGACTTTGGATAGAACACCAGAAACATGAGCCATGAAAGAAACAATTGGTAAGTTGGAATTCATTAAAATGAAAAATTTTTGTTCTCTTAAAGACAATTTCAAAAGAATGAGATGACAAGCCAGTTTAGGATAAATATTTATAAAAGACAAATTTGATAAAGGACTATTATCCAAAATATACAAAGAACTCTTGAAGCTCATCACCAAGAAAAAGTGATTTAAAAAATGGCCAAAGACCTTAACAGAAACTTCAAAAAGAAAATATATAGATGGCAAATAAGAATATAAAAATACAGGTATGCGTCAGGGATTCTGCAGATTCAGTTCCAGACCATTGCAATAAAGTGATTATCAAATTAGGCAAGTCAAATGAATTTCTTGGTTTCTCACTGCATGTACAAGTTATGTTTAATGCTATACTATAGGCTGTTAAGTGCACAGCAGCATTATGTCTAAAAAAACAATGTACATACTGTGGGGCACCTGGGTGACTGTCGGTTAAGCATCTGACTTCAGCTCAGCTCATGATCTCACGGTCTGTGAGACGGAGCCTTGCATCAGGCTCTGTGCTGACAACTCAGAGCCTGGAGCCTGTTTCAGATTCTGTGTCTCCCTCTCTCTCTACCCCTCCCCCACTCACACTCACTCTCTCTCTCTCTCTCTCTCTCTCTCAAAAATAAACATAAAAAAACTAAAAAAAAAAGCCAACAACAACAATGTACATACCTTAATTAAAAATACTCTAGGGGTGCCTGGGTGGCTCAGTTGGTTAAGCATCCAGCTCTTGATTTCAGCTCAGGTCATGATGTCACAGTTGTGGGATCAAGCCCCACATTGGGCTCCATGCTGAACATGGAGCCTGCTTGAGATACTCTCACCCTCTCTCTCTCCCCCTCTCCCCTGCCCCTGTTCCCTCTCACTTGTAATAAATAAACATTTAAAAAAATACTCACTTGGTAAAAAAAAAAAATACTAACCATCACCTGAACTTTCAGTGAGTTGTAATCTTTTTGCTGGTGGGGTCTTGCCTTGACACTGATGGCTGCTACTGACCTGGTGGGGGGGGGGGGGGAGCGGTGGCTGCTGAAGATTAGGGTGGTGGCTGTGGCCATTTCTTAAAATAAGACAAAAATGAAGTCTGCTGTATCAACTGAAACTTCCTTTCACAAACAATTCCTCTGCAGCATGTGTTGCTGCTTCATATCATTTTACCCAAAGTAGAACTTCTTTCAAAATTGGAGTCAATCCTCTCAAACCTTGCCTCTGCTTTGCAATTAAGTTTACATATTTTTTTAAATCCCTTCTTGTCATTTCTACAGTCTTCACATCATCTTCACTAGAAGTAGTTTCCATCTCAAAAAAACCACCTTCTTTACTTTTCCATATGAAGTAACTTCCCATCCATTAAAGTTTGATCATGAGGGGACAGTCATTCAGTCCCATCTTCAGGCTCAACTTCTAATTCCCTTGCTAGTTCCACCACATCTTCAATTACTTCTTCAACTGAAGTTGAATCCATCAACTTCATCCACAAGGGTTGGAATCAACTTCTCTCAAATTCCTGTTTACATTGATATTTTGACCTCTTCCCATGAATCATGAATGTCCTTAATGGCATTTGGTATGGTGTGTCCTTTCCAGAAGGTTTTACGTTTACTTTGCCCAAATCCATCAGAGGAATCACTGTCTATGCCAAAATAGTTTTTCAAAATGTATTTATTAAATAATAAGACTTCAAAAATGAAATTAGTCCTGGGGCACCTAAGTAGCTCAGTCTCCCAAACAGGCTCTGAGGCGTCAGTGCGGACCCCAAAGGGGGGCTCGATCTCACAAACTGTGAGATTATAACCTGAGCTGAAATCAAGAGTTGGACACTTAACCGACTGAACCACCCAGGCAAACCAGCGTCTTCTTCTAATAGCAGGATGTTTCATCTACGCTGAAAATCAGTTGTTTAGTGCAGCCACCTGCATTAGCTAAATCTTCTGGATAACTTGCTGCAGCTTCTGCATCAACACTTGCTGCTTTACCTTGTATTTTTATGCTATGGAGATGGCTCCTTTCTTTACACCTCATAAATTAACCTCTGCTAGCTTCAAACTCTTCTTCTGCAGCTTCTTCTCTCAGCCTTTATAGAAATAAATAGAGTTATGATCTTGCTCTGGATTAAGTTTTGGCATTGGGGAATATTGTGTCTGGTTTGATCTTCTATCCAGATCACTAAAACTTTCTCCATCAGCAATAAGGCTGTTTCACTTTCTTACTATTTGTGTGTTCACTGGGGTAGCACTTTTAATTTCCTTCAAAACCTTTTCTGATGCATTCATAATGCGGCTAACTGGCACAAGGAGCCTAGCTTTTGCCCTATCTTGGATTTTGATACGCCTTCCTCCCTAAGCTTAAGTGATTTCTAGCTTTTAATTTCAGGTGAGAGATGCGCGACTTTTCATTTCATTTGAACACTTAGGTGCTATTTTAAGGTTATTAACTGGCCTAATTTCAATACTGTTGCATCTCCAGAAACAGGGAGGACTGAGGAAAGGGAGTTGGGGGAACCATTCGTCGGTGGGGTAGTCAGAACACACACAATTTGTATCTATTAAGTTTGTCATCTTGAATGAACATGTTTCAATGGCTCCCCAAAACAATCACATTAGTGACACCAAAGAACACTGATCACAAATCACCATAATATAATAATAATGAAAAAGTTTGAAATACTGTAAGAATTACCAAAATGTGACACAAACACAGAGAGGAAGCAAGTGCAATTAGAAAAATGGTTATCAACAAACTTGCATGAAGCAGGGCTGCCACAGAACTTCAATCTGTAAAAACTGCTATACCTGTAAGATGTAATAGATGGAACACAATAAAATAAGTGAACCTGTATGCTCCGCATCATATGTCATCTGAGAAACGCAAATCAAAACAACAAGATACCACTGCACAACTATTTGAATGGCCCAGATCTGGAACACTGACAACACTGAGTGCTGCTGAGGCTATCAAATCAAGCAACAACTCTCATTCACTGCTCATGGAAATGTGAAATGGTACAGACAGTTTTGAAAGACAGTTTGGCCATTTCTTATATAACAAAAAATATCCTTACCATATAATCCACCAATCACATTCACTGACATTTGCCTAAAGGCGTGAATACCTTATGTCCACATAAAAACCTGCAAGTGGATGTTAATAGTTGGTTTATTTGTAAATGCCAGAACTTGGAAGCAAACAAAAATGTCCTTCAGTAAGTAGATGGATTAATAACATGAATAAAAAGACAAAAAGGAAACTTAAATGCATATTACTAAATAAAAGAAGCTATCTAAAAAGACCATATACTGGATGATTCCTTAATGGCATCTGGAAAAGACAAAACTACAGAGTAGAAAGATCAGTGCTCACCAGGAGTTGGGGACTGTAGTAAAAATGAAAAGACAGAGTATAGAGAACTTACAGGGCAGTGAAACCAATCCATATGATACTATATTGATGGATACACGTCATTACACATTTGTCCAAACCCTTAAAATGTACAACATCAAGAATGACCATAATGTAAATTACGAACTTTGAGTACTTAGGACGTGTCAACGTAGATTCATCAATCGTAACAAATAAACCACTCTGGTGGAAGATGTTGATTATGGGGAAGCTATACGTATCTGGGGGCAAGGGGTACATGGGAACTCTGTCCTTCTCAATTTTCCTATAAACCTAAAATTTCCCTAAGAATATCATCTTTAAATATGGATATTCATTTTCAAATGAACTATTTGTCTTGAATATGATTAGATGACATCTACACCCATTTTTTAGCATCTATGAATGCATTAGGATGTAATAACACAGCATGAATTTATTCCTTCCACTTGTCCAATTTCCAGATATTTCTTTAAATTCATTAATCATAACAGTACTTTTATACAGAAACATGATTCACTCTTTCATGTTATTTCAAAGATCATTTTTAATACTATGCTATGAAATGAATGAGTCAGGCAAAAATCAGGCTATATAAGGTTATTTTTTGTTTTTCCTGTTACAATTTTATTTATATTATGCAGATCATGAGCCATGATGTGAAAATGTCAATAACACCTAAGCTGCTAAACTGGGTCACAAGGAGTGAAAAGTTGTCATGGTATTTTTGGATCAAATTAAACATTGCCTGTTCTCTTCTTTTAAGTAACTTAGAAGACCTCAAAACACCTTCATGTGTGTTTTTCCTCCTAAAACCCATTTCTTGTTATTTCTTCCACAAGATAATTAGAGACAGACGCCACTTTTCAGGCAGCCATGTCCCCAAATCAATGTGCTTTTTTTAAGAATAGATAAATAAAAATTAATAAGTGAACTATAATAAGGTAGTAATTAAAGAGAAATTCTGACTTCAAAAAAGCTGAATTCCTTTTTTACCTTTATAACTTTAATACTGTCTTCACAAGTACTCTCATTTCTAACTACCAGGCCAGTATATTATATTTTAAGGTCATGACTATATATAATGTGACTCCCTCTCCTCAGGAAAAAAAAAAAAGACAAAACAAAACAAAACATGTCATGAGAAATAAATAGCAAAAATTGCTATGGGATGGGATTTCTAAATGCATAGTCAATTCAAATAAAAATTCTTTCAAAATGTAGCACAGCAGCTGCTGTCATTACTCTCGTTGACTGCCAAACTGGTCATTTGGAGCATATCAAGATGGCCAAAATAGGCACTTGTGATAGGTTTTGAGTTCCATTCCTTGGATTTTGTCCATGCTCCAGAATTACAAGCAGTGTAAACCAACATCAGAAAATAGCAATACAATGATAAAAATTAAAAAAAAAAAAAAGGAAGAAGAAGAAAAGAATTAATGGTCAAAGTCAAAGTTGCATTTTGTTTTATTTTCTAAGAGATGAATCACTGCTACTGATTTTAAGCTTGAGGCTGCCTGGATTACTCACATGGCACTTCCTCCTCAGTTTCTAGAAGTTATTTGTCACTGCACTCACTTTTACAGTTGGGCTAAATCTCATCATGGCCTTGTTAAAACACCAGAGAGTATAATATTCTGAACTTGGAAATTTCTGGGGTCATGTGACTTTGCTTCTTAATTGAAAACTCTGCTGTTTTTTATTCCATCCAATAGAGAATGAAATAATCAGAAATTAGTGATTACAGGAAATTCATATTGATGAGCTCTCTAAAGGGATTGTGGCATGAGCCTGTGAAGTTACAACCCTTTAATATGCCTGGATGACAGAAATTTGATGGATTTCTGACAGAAGCTAGGAGTGGCCATTTCATAAATGACTGAGGTTCTTCTGGATACATTCCTCCAAACTTTGGTACAGAACTTTATGTTTTACCTTCTCCATGTCATAAGAAAGTATAAACCAAGATTTAGCCTGACCATAATTGGGAGAAACCTAGTGTCAAACACATTAATTTCCCCTTTTTCAGATTATCTTACATAGAGGATTTATCTTCCACTGCATTTAACTACTTTATTGAGGTTTTCTTAATGAAGGAAAAAAGGAAAGAAAGGAGAAAGGATGTAGAGAAGATCAGTTAGATATTACTCAAGTTCTATACGAAAGATGGTAAAAACTGAATTAGAGTCATGTCAAAAACAATGGAGAGAGAGCCAAATTTTTATGAAATTTACAAAGAAATAGCTGACATAATTAAGGCAATAATTTTATATGTAATATAAAACAGATAACTCTCAAAATCATTTGAGATTTAGAAACCAAGAGCGAGAGGATTTTCATAAAAAAGTATGAAAGGAAGCAATTTTCAGTAAAAATGAAGGATTTCATTTTATACAAGTTGTCATATCTTAAAAATGGAGCATCCAAACTAGGGTTTATTTTCATCTCACTGACCCTGTCCTTGTCTTTTCTTTTAGTGCTAATACCTGGAAATTGTTTTTCATCAGTTTTATTATAGACTTAACAAGAAAATAATCAAGAACGACTATGAGGGGCGCCTGAGGGCTCAGTCAGAGAAGCATCTGACTTCAACTCAGGTTGTGATCTCACAGTTTGTGAGTTTGAGCCTCACGTAGGGCTCCATGCTGACAGCTCAAAGCCTGGAACCTGCTTCAGATTCTGTGTCTCCAACTCTCTCTGCAACCTCTCTCTCTCTCTCAAAAATAAATTAAAAACATTAAAAAAAAAAAAAGGACTATGAAAAAGTGAATAGTAAGTACCATTTGCCTATGTTTCATGAGTCTTGTCATTCGAGAAGTTCCTCATTTGTCAGGCTGCTGAAAATGATATTCTTAGGACAAGTATATTTTTCTTTTCTGTAAGTTAAATTAGCAACACTCTGTACCATTATTTTATCACTGAATTAGATTTTTATTTAGTGAATGACAATTGCATTTCTTACTATGTTTCAATTAAAAAAATTACTTTAAATATTTCATGGGGGCACCTGGGTAGCACAGTCAATTGTCATCTGATTTCGGCTCAGATCATGATTTCATGTTTGTGGGTTCAAGCCCCACATCGGGCTCTGTGCTGACAGCTTGGAGACTGCTTGGGATTCTCTCTCTCTCTGCCCCTCCCTTGCTTGAGCTCTGTCTCTCACAAAGTAAATCAATAAACATTTTTTTTAAAGCAAAAGTTACTAAAAAGAATTATTGCATGGATACTTTTTTATTTCATAAATTTCATGCATATAAATACATACATAGAATCTATGACATTATTTCTCATGATCAACTATGACAATAAAATTAATGATGAAGGATTTTTTTCAGCTTTATTGAGGTATAATTGACAAAACTGTATATACTTAGTAAATCTCAAGTACACAGCATAGTAGTATTAACTACCCTCATCACACTGTATTTAAGATACCCAGAGCATGTTCCTCTTATAATTGAGGTATCTCTTGGCACTGGGCTGTTCCAGCTGGGAGGGCTGATGAGGGTAAAGTGAAACTGTTCCTCCTACCTTCTTAAATGTGTCTAGTCTCAGATTTTTTTTTTTCCTCCAACCATGTGTTGAAAATTCTCTACTGGACTCCCAGACTTCCAAAAAAGGCACTCTTGTCAATAAGTGATATCAAAATTGAGGGGAAGATGGTAGAAAACACCTGATATTTTGCTGTTGCCACTCCCTAATGATGAAGAATGATGACATCCTATGAAAAACAGCACATTTTATTTATTTAGAAATAAATCAATGGGGAAAGAAGAACTTTACAAGTTCAAGCAATAAGGCTTAGAAGAGTCTAATAAAATTCAACAGCATGCAGTGAACTATAAAACTCACCTGTTTATATTTAGTGAACCCAGTATTTCCTATGCTTTGTCTGTACATTTCTCCTCATACATTTGTAAGCAACAGATTGCCATCATTGTCTATATGTTTCTAACTTTTCCACCTTTTCATGGATATTTTTGTTATTTTCCCAAAGTTTACACTGATTTTTATGTAGTTCTTTTCTCTCACTCTCATGGCCTTTCTCCTTCATCCTGTGCCTTCTACATTTCTTAGTCATTTAACCTCTTTATATAGATTTGGAGCATAAATCAGTTTGCAACGGGGGAGGATTCATGAGTAGTCACTTCAAAGAGAAAAAGAGACAAACATTTCAGATGTAATTTCTAAATATATATATATTTAGAGTATATATGTATTAGAATATATATATTCTATTATATATATATATATATATATATATATATATATATATATATATATCCTTCTAAAGATGGACCAAAGAAGAGAGGAGAATGAGTCCATTTTAATAAGCATACTGTGGGCCAAAAATACAGAATATAAGTAAAAATTTAAAGCACAAATTACTGCTTCATCTTCCTCATATCTAGCATCATTATGACACTTAGTAAGTTCTTATTTAACATTTTCTGTGTTTAAAGAAAAATGCAACTCTGAAAGAGATAGCAGTGATGCATGAGATGGTTATTCAGGCTACCCAACCACATCTGTGGCTTTTTAAGCCATAAGCAAATGGAAAACAAACATGCTGCTGGCTTATTAGAAAACGATGGAACTTTGACAAAACTAACAAGAAAAAGAAAATTGGAATGTGAAGACTGTGCTGGTGGGCCGCTTAAGCATCACAAAAGTTTGGCAACCCATGATGGGACCTGTGGAGAGACTGCTTGCTCCAAAGCCTGCAGATGAGATGCTGGAAGACTGGCAGAGGTTGGCAAAAAGCTGTTACTATTTGACTTTGACGCTCCCGCAAAAGTGCTTCCTCTTAGGAGATGCAGAGACGGGACTCTGACAAGTACGGGTTTCTGATAACTTTCAGATAATACTACTGAAATGGGTAACAATTTACAGAACTCTAACAGAGACACTGATGGATTGATAAAACTGCTAACAGTAGATCAAGATCAACATGAACTAATTACATGGGACCGAACGAATTCATGAGGAGGTATTTTCGTTTGAAACACCGCTGGTTTTTTAATGCTTTGTATTTCCAGATACAAGGAAACCTTTTTCTCTTATCTATGACTTACAGCAATTTGATAAGTTATACCATTGTAACCAGAATTTAAACAATTACATTTTCTCCCTACCCGATCTCTTCAGAATTTGTAAACGCACACTGAATATTCTTATTTCCATGGTGATATAGCGATTTGCATTAAGTTCAATAAATATATGTTCTCTGTGTAACAGAACACAATTGGAGACACTGGTTATATCATTAAGGTTTTGACTGGAATATCTTATTTGTGAGTGATGTACACAGAATCAAATATGACCAGTTTTAAGGAACTAAGGTTGACTTAAAGCTACAATAAAGACCCTTGGAAATACGTCCTGGTGCCTTGCTTATAGTATTCCCATTAGCCTTACCTAGTGAGTAAAGAAGGTCACTTCCTGCCAGGTACAATAAACTGGAGAATGTCTTGGTGACTTTGACAAGAAAGGAAATTTATCCAAATCTACAAGTATTATAGGCACATTCTCATGGGGAGTCCTTGGCTTGGCTTCCCAGCCTTAAGGGGCTATTAAATGTCCAATGTGACATTCCTTATGAAAAGTTCCAGCAAAGTAGACTTAAAAAGAATCCATGTTGTTGATCACTGTTCTTGCCGCACTTATATAAATAATTCTGCCAAGTTTAAGGAGCCTAGATTTACTTTGGTAACAAATTATTCTTATTGTGATTATCTTTGGTAGAAATGAGGGCGATTATATAGAGAAAAATATTAGGTTTTAATAGAAAATATAGTACACCTTTGTGGGTCTAAAAAAAGTTAATTATTCAAATCCTCAGCACAAATCTGATTCTTCTATGATCTTTCCCATCTCGGCAAATAGCAACTTGATCCTTTAGGTTACTCAGGTCAAAACAACTTAGTCTTGAGAACTGAGAGAGAGACTTTTTTAAAATGTTCCAATTTGTAAGGAATTATTCTTGCTATAAATTCTAAATGATTCTCTTCAATTTCACTGCTACCAATCACTATTTTAAAATATAATAATGGCCAAGTGCTATCAATAAAATCAATTATACAAAAATGTGTATAATAAAAGGTAGGCTTTGAAAGATGGATGGATAGAAGGACAGATGGATGGATAGATATATCACCATCTATAATGATTTATCTATCCATCTAGCTATCCATCTCTCCCCAGGTGATTTCACCTGACATGAAAGGTTGATGATCTAACTATGTTAGATCATTTTGTACTAGGCCTCTGATTTCACATCCAAGCAATTATCCTTTCATCAACTTTTTGCTTTTACCACATTGGTCTTCATGGATTTCATATTGTTTTTGATGCTATTATAAAGGGAATTATTTTCTATTTCAGGTATTTTGTTGTTAATGTATAGAAATACAATTGATTTTCGTATTTTGCAACTTTATTGAATTCATTTCTTAGTTCTAACATTTTTTACTATGTCTTTACAGTTTCTTTTATATAAAATCATGTCATGTGCAATCAAAGACAATTTTATTCTTCCTTTCTAATTTGGATGCATTTTATTTATTTTTCTTGCCCAATTGCTCTGGGTAGGATTTTCAGTATTATTATGAATAGGAAGAGTGATAGTGGGCACTCTTGTTTCTGATTTTGGAGCAAGAATTTCAACGTTTCACCATTAAGTATGATGTTAGCTGTGGGTTTTTCATATATGGCTTTCATTATATACTGTTACTTGATTTTAGTAATAAAAAAGCATGATCTTCACAAAGGTACATCATGGAATACAAAGAATTATGTTATTATATTATCACTGATAAGAGCAACACATCCAAAACTAAATATTGCTGAAGACATGTTTCAAAATTTGTTCAGTGAATAAGTTAAATAAAATTAATTTAAAAATGAATTACACCCTTTCCATTATTCCCTCACTCTTTAAATAACAAATGTTTCCTGGATACCTTTAAGTTCAGATCATAAACAATAGAAGGTGGCCCTCTAATAACAATGGATTCTTTTATTATTTATTTTTTACATTAATTTATTTAAAAAAATTGTAATGTTTATTTTTGAGACAGAGAGAGACAGAGCATGGATGGGGGAGGGTCAGAGAGAGGGAGACACAGAATCTGAAAGAGGCTCCAGGCTCTGAGCTGTCAGCACAGACGCCAATGCGGGGCTCGAACTCACAGACTGTGAGATCATGACCTGAGCCAAAGTCAGACGCCCAACTGACTGAGCCACCCAGGCGCCCTTAAATTAATTTATTTTTTAATTTACACCCAAGTTAGTTAGCAGAGAGTGCAACAGTGATTTCAGGGTAGATTCCTTAGTGCCCCTTACCCATTTAGACCACCCCCCTCCCACAAACCCTCCAGTAACCCTCAGTTTGTTCTCCATATTTATGAGTCTCTTATGTTTTGTCCCCCTCCCTGTTTTTACATTATTTTTGTTTCCCTTCACTTATGTTCATCTGTTTTGTCTCCTAAAGTCCTCATGAGTGAAGTCATATGATTTTTGTCTTTCTCTGACTAATTTCACTTAGCATAACACCCTCTAGTACCATCCACGTACTTGCAAATGGCAAGATTTCATTTTTTTTTTGATTGCTGAGTAATACTCCATTGTGTGTGTGTGTGTGTGTGTGTGTGTGTGTGTGTACACACACACCACATCTTCTTTATCCATTCATCCATCAATGGACATTTGGCCTCTTTACATACTTGGCTATTGTTGATAGCACTGCTATAAATATTGGGGTGCATGTGCCCCTTCAAAACAGCACACCTGTATCCCGTGGATAAACACCTAGTAGTGCAATTGCTGGGTCGTAGGGTAGTTCTATTTTTAGTTTTTTGAGGAACCTCCATACTGTTTTCCAGAGTGGCTGCACCAGCTTGCATTGCCACCAACAATGCAAAAGAGATCCTCTTTCTCTGCATCCTCAGCAACATCTGTTGTTGCCTGAGTTGTTACTGTTAGCCATTCTGACAGGTGTGAGGTGGTATCTCATTGTGGTTTTGATTTGTATTTCCCTGATGATGAGTGATGTGGAGCAGTTTTTCATGTGTTGGTTGGCCATCTGGATGTCTTCTTTGAAGAAGTGTCTAGTCATGTCTTTTGCCCATTTCTTCACTGGATTATTTGTTTTTTGGGTGTTGAGTTTGACAAGTTCTTTGTACATTTTGGATACTAACCCTTTACCTGATATGTCATTTGCAAATATCTTCTCCATTCCATAGGTTGCCTTTTAGTTTTGCTGATTGTTTCCTTCGCTGTGCAGAAGCTTTTTATTTTGATGAATTCTCAGTAGTTCATTGTGGCTTTTGTTTCTCTTGCCTCCAGAGACCTGTTGAGTAAGAAGTTGCTGCAGCCAAGATCAAAGAGGTTTTTGCCTGCTTTCTCCTCTACTATTTTGATGGCTTCCTGTCTTACATTGAGGTCTTTCATCCATTTTGAGTTTATTTTTGTGTATGGTGTAAGCAGGTGGTCCAGGTTCATTCTTCTGCATGTCACTGTTCAGTTTTCCGAGCACCACTTGCTGAAGAGACTGTCTTTATTCCATTGGATATTCCTTCCTGCTTTGTCAAAGATTAGTTGGCCATACACTTGTGGGTCCATTTCTCTATTCTGTTCCATTGATCTGAGTGTTTTTGTGCCAGTACCATACTGTCTTCATGATTACAGCTTTGTAGTACAGCTTGAAGTCTGGGATTGTGATGCCTCCAGCTGTGGTTTTCAAAATGGTTTGGCTATTCATGGTCTTTTCTGGTTCCATACAAATTTTAGGATTTTTTGTTTTAGCTCTCTGAAGAATGCTGGTGTTATTTTGATAGGGATTGCATTAAATATGTAGATTGCTTTGATTAGTATTGACATTTTAACAATATTTGTTCTTCCTTATCCAGGAGCATGGAATATTTTCCCATTTTTTGTCTTCTTCAATTTCTTTCATAGGCTTTCTATACTTTTCAGTGTATAGATTTTTTTGCCTCTTTGGTTAGGTTTATTTCTAGGTATTTTATGGGTTTTGGTGACAATAGATTCTTTTATGATTGAACATAAAAGTTTACAGAATCTATCTCACATTGCATCTAACATCATTTATTTTACTTATTTGCATCTTATGTTCATCTATAAGATGGAGATTAAATCTGTCTCTCTTATCTATGAAAAAATCTATACATGTAGTCTTAACAGAATATGGACTCCCTTTTAGTACAGAACATTCTCTCTACAACTTTCTTTTTACTTATTTCCTCAACATTATTAATACAGACTAAAAAAGGGAAAATTATAAATTAGACTTTGTTTTGGGAGTATTTGATAAAAATAGATAAACAGCAAAAATTAATTTGTGTTGTTCTCAAATATATTGAAGGGAAAACGTAGTTTCTAAAAATGCCCATTAAGTTTTTGTTTTCTGATATAACAGACATTATATATTTGTGAAAATAGGAAAGAAACATAAAGTTTGTGTTTTCAAAACAGAAAACACAAGTAGGTTTTTGAATTTCAAAATGTATTATTTCAAAAATGTTTTATTCCACAATTATAAACTAAATATTATATTCTAAATTTAGAATAAAAATTTTATAGCTTTAAACATATCATTTTAATTTTTCTTCCTACTCAAAGTTCCATTACTTCTTACATTTATATTTTACCTTTGACTCCAATTACAGTGAATATACCACTAGAAACTCCTTAATCTGTGATATGTTACCACATCTGAGCATAAACTCTTCAAGGGAAAGTGTCACAATAATAGATTCTATGGTTACAAACTGCATTATCGTTCACAGTTTTCAGTACAGATTTTAGTGTCTCAAAAGATATTTTGGTACCACTCAGAATTCTGATAACAGATCAAAGCCCAGCAACTAACTCAAAGAGCATATTGGTAAAAATTAAGTCATTCTCTATCTGAAAGATGACATAGATTAGTGGTTATCTAAAATTTCAATCCAATTTTCCATAAAATAATAGGAAAATGAACCAATTTCCCAGAAAGATAAGTGAGAACCCATAGCAGCTTACTAAATACTAGAACTTTATTGCTGGCTCTGTATTATAACTTATAAAATGTGTGAATTTTACATTACAAATAGTGCACCCTTTAAAAGTAAAATTAATGCTCTAAGAAGATATTCTACATTTATCCTTGTCTTTCTTGCTCTCTGGACACAAAATTGTGTAATTAAATGAAACAACAACAAAATCTAGTTTGATGAGCAAGTGGATTTGTAAGCGGTTATTACATTATACCCAAGTTTTACAGCAAACCTATCAAAACTAGAACTTTGCTGGCACTGTGGTAACATGAAAACAGTTGGGGATTTCTAATAAAAGGAAATACGTTGCTCTTAAAACGGGTAAGGCGTTTTTCTAAGTACAACATCTGTATTTAGATGTGTAATCTTCAGGAAAGTTCTGTAACTTAGCTATTATTATTATCTTTGTTTTGTAGGTGGGGAAATAGCACCAATATCCTAAAGTCACACAACAAGGAGGTACCAGAACCAGAATTTGAACCCTGGGAATTCCCTTCAAAAATGTGCTCTCAAACAGTATGCTAGGCTGGTCCTTTTGAGGTTGTCCTATTATAACCCTAACATTTTGTCTTAGTCTGTTTGGAATGTTGTAACAAGCTACCAGAAATCAGGCAACTTCTAAAGAATAGAAATTTATTTCTCACAACTCTGAAAGTTGACAGTCCAATATTAGGGTGTCAGCACGGTCTGGTTCTGGTGAAGGCCCTCTTCTGAGTCACAGACAACCAATATGTCACTGTGTCCTCACACTGTTGATAGACATAACAGAGCTCTCGTAAGTCTTTAATAAGGACACAAATCCCACTCATGAAGGCTCTACCCACACGAACTAAGCACTTTCCAAAGGCCCCACCTCTCTAATACCATCACTTTGGGGGTTAGGATATCACATATGAATTTGGGGAGTGCACAAACATTCAGCCCATGGCACATTTTTAAGTTACTTCAATTTTTTTTTTTTTTGTCATTTCTCAGTTTCCTGATCTGTAAAACAGGGCAGTAATGACTACATTTCAGTCTTATTGAGAGAATTCTTATACGTGTGTATAGCAAGATTAGTAGATTAGTAAAGTATATATGTACCGTATACACTGTGATTATTACATTTTTGTCTTTGACTCTACTGCTGCCACTATTTTTTTTTTAAATAAAGAAATGTTGAACTACCAATTCCCATATGTAAGTTAGTACACATTCTTATGGTTTCTTTCTCTAAAGTTTCAAGATACCTTTATGGTTCAACTGTGTCGACTTCAAAGCTTCTCACATGTCAGACTAAAAAAACATAAAATATGACATTTTTAATAAATTTGGAGACCACAAATACATATTATAATGTACAATCATTTGGTTCATTGTCCAAAGGTTTTCAAGGACGCCTTTGAAATTCAAGTTCAAAATGTTCGCCACAGCTAAAGGCTTTTGAAAAATAACTACTGTTTAGGAACGTTCTCTGCTTCAAGAATTGTTTTTCAGCAAACACATCAAGAAAACAAATATTACGTATAATTTTGCAGATAGCTACACATTTCAAAGGATGATGACATCTGTGTATAGGTCTGCAAAATGAGTTGATACAGCATTTTTCTTTTCAGTCAATCCTGATTAAATAATTACTAAACATTATCACTGTCATCTTCTTTTACTCTGAAAGTTGGTACTATAAAATTGTATCATTTTTGGTGAAAATGGTGTATTATCTGCTTCACTAAATGCTATACTTAGTAAAATGTGAAACACTTTAAACTGCCTTATTGGATATTTGCCTAAAAAACTAAAAATACACAGTATGCATGGTTTTTTTTTTAAATAAAGTTTCTTTATTTGCTGAGAGAAGAGAGTGAATGCGTGGGAGGGGTAGAGAGACAAGGAGTGAGAGAGTATCCCAAGAAGGCTCCGCACTGTCAGCAGCGGCTCAACACAGGACTTGAACTCACAAATCGTGAGATCATGACATGAGCCGAAATCAAGAGTGGAATGCTTCACCTACTGAGCCACACAGTTTCTTGCTCCCTTTCTTAATGGCACTAAATTCGCAAGCTGTAAGGTTCAGGCAGAATTGACTTCCCTCCTCCCAACTCCAGAGTGGCCGTATTGGCCATAATGATTTACTGAGTTGGATAAATAACTTAGGTTTTTCCAAACAGAAGGCATGCTGTTTTATTTATACTATTATTTACTAGGGATATGATGAAATGTATTAACTCTCTTTAACTGTCTTAGAAGTATGAAGTTATGAAGCTAAGGACTATTTCAGCCTTAAAACTTCCCAAGATCCTCCTGGATCAAAAATGAGGTCATTATTACATCACAGGAAGAGAGAGAGAGAGAAAGAGAGGGAGAGAAAGGGAGAGAGAGAGAGAGAGAGAGAGAGAGAGAGAGAGAGAAAAGGAGAACAGATATGAGAAAGAAATTCTGGCAAGTCCTTTTGCATTCTGGATCAAGCCTCAAACTGATACCTAAGTCATCTCAGGTCTCCCAAATTAATGAATTAATAGAGTCCCATTTAAAACAGTTTGAGTTAGCTTCACATGATGTACAGCCAAAGCAAATCATAAAATATCAGATAAGTATTCTATGATATTATTTCTCCCTGGTAAAGAATTGAAATTACCTTGGACAGAGTCTTTTGTTCAGATGCTAAACATCAGAGGATTAAGGAAATGGCTTATAAACTGAATTACTTGACAAAAAAAAATCCCCCCACCCCAAAATTAGATTTGAGGCCTTTCTTATTACAGAACTATCAATAGTAAATTAAAACAATGAGATGCCTCATTTATACTTTTGGTAATTGTGAAAAGACTCTAAAAAGGCAAAATGGGAAAACAGGTCTAATGGTCCCATTAGGTGCTTTTGTAGATATATTGTTAAAAAATAATGTCTGGATTTATAAGCATTACTAGTGATGTGTTAGTAGCACTATATATCTGTATGAATCAGGAAAAATGGTTCATAATTCCACTAGGGAATGCTGAGATAACATTAAACATACCATGTTCCAAAAGATGGTTTACTCAGAATTCCAACCCACTACAAAATATAAAGATTTTTCAAGAGGATTGAAAGATTTTTCAATCCTTTAATTAAGGTCTACCTATACTAATCATACCCTAATATGCTTTCCTGAGAAAGTAAGTTCCCAGAAATTTGCAAAAGTAGGAATTTTTTATCTACAGCTAAAGGTGAGCCAAGACAATTAGGTAACAGGGACAATAAAACTGTTCACTTGGATATCAGGATCCCTGCCTACCGATCAAAACCTGATCAAGTTAGCTTCACAGTTTTCAGCCAAGCCATCAAGTCTTTAACTCTACTGTTTTCTTCTCTAGAACACCAGAATATACTCTAAAGCACTTTCAGGTTCTAAATTCTGTGAGGCCATATGGTTTTCAGCTCAGTTTTGGGTTTGTTTTGTTTTGTTTTTTTAGTTTTTGAACTAGTTACTAACCATTAGAAAATTTTCTACGCTGGTTTTAAGGATTCATAGGTCTCAGGGAACCTAATTCCTCAGTGCTTCCACAGAAACCACAGGGCTACTCAGTTACAGCATTAATCTGTGACATTCACTGGCAGAAAAACCAATCCCAGGAATAAAGAACATTTCTGGCACTTTCCCAACTCATTTGGACCAGGTTGCTTGGCCATAATCTTTGTGCTTCTCCAAGCATCATTTTCTGTGTGAGTGAATGCCAGATACAGGAAATATAAAGCAAGTACTTGTACTAAACACCAAGAACGTTGGGTGGTTCAGCCAGTTAAATATCAGACTCTTGATTTTGGCTCAGGTCATGATCATGATTAGTGAGTTGGAGCCCTGAGTTGGCAGAGCCTGCTTGGGATTCCATCTCTCCCGCTCTCTCTGCTCCTTCTCTGTTTGTGCTCTTTCCGCTCTCAAAAATAAATAAACTCAAAAAAATAAAAATAAAATATAAGAATGTTAAGTCACGAAATACTTGATTAAACACAATGTATACTGTCTTAATCATCTTGTGGATTCTGGATTCAAGCTGTGTGGGTCACACAACTTGTTAGTGGAAAAATCTTAATCAAATATAATTCTACACATCCCCAAAGCCCATGTTCTCTCAGTAGCATATGGCTATCGTAGAACAAAAGGTGATGTTACAAATCCAACAATAGTAAGGTATATTCTTCTTGATATTTGCTTCACATTAAGTTAACATTTTTCATTGTAAATAGGACTGGGATTTCATTAATATTTGAGGATACCGAATTGCAGATACACAGAATATTATTTCAAGGAAAGTCAATAGAATACCTCAACTTCTATGCCATTTTGTCAATTGACATTTTTGTTCATAGTTTTCTTTTTTTATTTTTTTTTTGTCACAAAAAATGTAGCTCTCTCTTGGATAGGACTATTAGAACAACCTGTCAAAGTGGAATATAGGTAAAAATTAAATTAAGAACTGATATTTCACAGACACCACATTCCTGTATGGATGTAAGCATGTGATCAAATATATATGTGCCTACACACTCACACACATCAAATATCTAAATGCTGATGCTTATACATTCAGAAAAATTAAAAGTACTGTAGCAAAGTAAAAGAAAAACTAATTTGTAAAATTCAAAATATATTGTCTAACTATTGAAGCTATCAATATTAGTGGATTTTTTTTGCATTAATTGTAAGGTCAAACTCTGTTCTTTGCATAAAAATAACTTGCAGGAAATTTCAAATGCTAACTGAAGGAAGTGAACATGCATGACCACACGCACAATCCCCTGTTGGTCTAGCTTCTCATACAGTTTACAGCTTATTATTTACAGTTGTTTCTTAAAATTAAAGGTTCAATGTAAATAATTCTACTGTATGGGAGCTTATTCTATCAGTTCTAAAAATACAGTCCTTTATCATCATTGTACTCTCACTTTAATCAGCCTTTATGCAGACTGACATCTGAATCAATTTGACCTTTCGGCTTATAAACTTCCTTTGATCATCTTTATGACTGTAATATTTTTGGAAATTCATTGTGGCAATTTAGAAATTGAGCTCTGATTGCAAGAACAGGTGATGTATTTCATTTTCATTTTATTGTGAGAAGAAAAATGACTATTTTTTGCATATTTAAAGAAGATTCAGAAAATTATACTTAAACCATCATAATTAAAGAAAATGCACCATTCAAGGTATGAAATGTACTTTAAAACAACTTTCAGTATAATAGTTTAATTTTAAATATCAAAGTAATGTAAAATATAATAAAGCAACTTCATTTACTATTTCTCCCTGTCATTAATAAATGGTTATGCGCTGACATAATTGTTTAGTAAATAGGTAAAATCAACAAAATAATCATAACAATCATAATAAGGTAATAATAGCAATAGTTTTATGGCTATATGTCAAACAGTTCATTTGCATGCCATAGTTTCCAGAGGAAAACATCTGGAAACTTCACATCTCCTTTAATTCTCAAAACATAATTGCAAATTTAGAAGGCAATGTCTGTGATGAAACATGTTGCTTTGGAGATCAGGAGCCTTCAATTCTACTTGTGACATTCTTTTTCAGTACTTAAAGACTTTGGGGAAAAAAATCTATAAAACTTTTCTTTGCTCACTATAAAATGCATAATCTACATAAAATCTGGTGATACCAAGTATATCTAAAGAGATGTCTAATTTTCCATTATCTACGGTAAATTTTCTTCAGTTAACCTTTGTTTTTGGCATTATGCAATAAAGAAAGAAAGAGATTAAATGATAGCCAAAATATTCAATGGTTTTCTAGCTCATCTGAGTTTACTATAAATTATAAGGGTAAATAATTTAGCTTGCTTCATAACTTCCCCATTAATAAACTCTAGATGTTAAAAGGACATAAACATTCTATGGATTTCAAGGCAACTCAATGAAAACCAGGTCATAATATCTGGTTGGAGAGCACTGGAAAATAAAGAATGTATACGTGACAAGAAGTTTACTTGGCAAAAATTTATACAATGTCTCATTTTGTAGTCCCAAAATTTTGAGTGGTAATTACCACGCAACTTTAAACAAATAAATTAATTGAAGCTTATGTAACATTAAATTCATCTCATATCTTCTCATGAACTATCATCTTTTGGCAGATAATTTACATCATACTTTATTGAAAAAGTAGAAAACAACAAATTAGAGTACCTTCATCTTTCTATTGATATTCATGTTTCTGCTTCTTCCTTCTCTCTTTTTTCCTTTACAGTAGAAGAAGTACCTCTCTTCCTATCAAAGGCTCTTCTAGATCTGCTTTGAACGGTCATCCCCTTTCTCGGGGGATTAGTTGGTTTTTACTTCTCTCCTCAATCATCAACACTTACATCTCCATTTTTTCCATCAACCTCTAGTCAGAGTCCAATTTCTCCTACATTAAAAAAGTCCTATTTTTACTTTAAATCTTCTTACAGGGGCACCCGGGGGGGCTCAGTCAGTTGAGCATCTGACTTCAGCTCAGGTCATTATCTCACAGTTCGTGAGTTCAGGCCCCGCATCAGGCTCTGTTGAAAGCTCAGAGCCCAGAACCTGCTTCAGATTCTGTGTTTCCTTCTCTCTCTGCCCCATCCCCACTCATGCTGTGTCTTTCTCTGTCTTAAAAATAAATAAAACATTTAAAATTTTTTAAAAAAATCTTCTTCCAATAACCACAAACTGCTTCTTCTCTTAATACATAAAAAGTTAGAAAATCTTGTCTTTATTTTTAACTTTCCCTCATTCTGTTATTTATCTGTTATTCTAATACAATTTCCCCTTTTATCACTTGATTCTAATCTTACCAATGTAACCAAAAATGTCTTGTAAAATCTGCACCTATCTCATATGCCCTCATTCTTGAAATTTAATTGCTAAAATGTTAAAAAAAAAATGTTATCATTCTTAAAATGCTTTCTTCTTGGGGCACCTGGGTGGCTCAGTTGGTTGAGCATCCAACTTTGGCTCAGGTCATCATCTTGGGGTTTGTGAGTTCTACCCCTACATTGGGCTCAGTGCTGACAGCTCAGAGCCCGGAGTCTGCTTTTGATTCTGTGTCTCCTTCTATCCCTGCCCCCCCCAACCCTGCTTGCTCACACTCTCTCTTTCTCTCTCTCAAAAATAAATAAATGTTAAAAGAATTTTTTTGAATGCTTTCTTCTCTTCTTTGACACCACGATGCCTTGGTTTTTCTTCAAGCTATATATTGTATTCTTCTTTGATCCGAATTTTAGTTTTTTTAACGTTTATTTATTTTTGAGACAGAGAGAGACAGAGCATGAACAGGGGAGGAGCAGAGAGAGAGGGAGACACAGAATCTGAAACAGGGCCCAGGCTCTGAGCGGTCAGCACAGAGCCCGACGCGGGGCTCGAACTCCCGGACCGTGAGATCATGACCTGAGCCGAAGTTGGACGCTTAACCGACCAAGCCACCCAGGCGCCCCTGATCCAAATTTTAAATATTGAAATTCCTAGGCTCTTGTCACAGCCCTTTGATTTTATCCATAGTCTTATTTAATTATCAAACTTATTTCCATAGATTTAAAATCATGTAAATTTCATGTTTATATTATTAATAATGTTTTCTTTTCTATGTCTAGATGCAAATCTAGGCACCTTGATTTTCCTCTGTCCGTATTGTGTATGTCTGTTACCTTTACCTCTTTAACACTATCACACATAATTTTTCCTTGACCAATGTTGATCAGGCCCCTCAGATTTTGCATATGTTTCCCTTCCTGAAATTTTAAACTATCAACTTAGGTCATGGCTTGCTCAAAATTTTTCATTTTTCTTTCACTCACAGCAGTCCACTCATTTATTTCATTACAATGTATGGTTGATTACTCCAATTTCATTATTTGTTATTTGCATATCCCATAGAATGTTATACTTGAGATCAAGAAATTCAAGCACTTTTTTTAACTATACATATACTTATATATATATAAGTATATACATATATATAGGTATATATATATATGTATAGTATATAAGTATATAGTATAAATATAAAAGTATATAAGTATATAGTATATAAGTATATACATGTATATATAAGTATATACATAATACTTAGCATTAAAGAATCAATGGTTAACGAATGGACCCTCCCTCCAAAGTTGTCCAACACCAAAACCTGTACATTCTTGCTCTACCACATTACCTTCTAAAACCCAACCACATTAGCCCCGAAGTAATGATTTTCTACAGTGACCGTAAAGCAAAACCAGTTTTTAAAAAGCTATGACACATAAAAACAGGCAATTGGCTGTGTAGTGTCATGGGGTGTGTGCGTTTTCATGAAATCAGAGTATATGAACAGTGGGTGTATGTACAATTTGTTCTCCAGTTCCATGAAATTGTCCCTAGGATAACTGAAGGAAGCAAATGAAATCTTGTTTTCTCTCTTGGCATAATCTGGAAAAGACGGTCCATCCCAGGGGTTTCAGCACCAACTGCCTATAGGTTTTCCTTTAGCTGTATCTCCATATTTGTATTTATTTTTATAATTATTCATTTACCCAGCACACATACTCTCCCAGGTATCACATGAGATATCAACCATATAAAGGTACATGAGGGCAGCAATTCTGCTAAAATTTTAAAAGTTTAGGGGCGCCTGGGTGGCTCAGTTGGTTAAGTGACCAACTTTGGCTCAGGTCATGATCTCACAGTTTGTGAGTTTGACCCCGCGTCGGGCTCTGTGCTGACAGCTCAGAGCCTGGAGCCTACTTCAGATTCTATGTCTACCCCTCTCTCTCTACCCCTCCCCTGCTCATGCTCTGTGTCTGTCTCTAAATAATAAATGTTAAAAATTTATTTTTGTAATTTAAAAGTTTAGTTAAAGTAGATAAATATATAAAAGAGCAATTATAAGATCATATGATTGGCAAAGACACAGTGATAGCAGAGGGCATTATAGAACCACCAAGAAGAAATGAAGAATCAGTGCAATCAATGAATGAGCAGTTCCTGAATCTTCCTAAGTCAGGAAGGAAAATATATCAGCAGCAACACCTCAAGCATTAATTTTTCTTGTATCTAGGATGCTAAGGATAAGCCATAAGGCCTCTTCTATTTTCTACACTTGCCTACAAAAGAGTTTCTACTTAACTCTGTCTCCTCCCCACCATGATATTTTGATTTCAGGACTGAAAGTTGGTCATCATTATTCATCGAAATACTGAACCTAACAATAATGAATCTCTGACCTGAATTTCAGAGAACTTGTCCACAGCAAAACGCTAACAGACTCTGTCACCAGATACTGGACTCTGGCTCTCATTTTCCTAGCACCTGTTAGACCAATATCATGAATATATTAGTCAGGAATTACAAGGCAACAATCTGCCTTACATTGTATATCTCCTCCTGGCAAGATTCCTTCCTTTCCCTGACCTGTCATCAGTTCGAACCCTCAAATATCAAGGATTGCCTAAATTCTCACTCTGTTCAGACACCTTGCAACTACTATGGTCTGCATTCCAGTGAGTTTCCCCAGTAACTCTGGCCATTCCACAATTTCTCCCTTATCATGACTGAACTACAAAAATAACAAGGTTTCACATACCAAGAACTACCTTATTCACAAGAACACTTTTTTCCTATTTGAGCTTGTGTCTTCAGGTCTATTTGCCCACACTATCCAATTGCATCAACACTCAATAAAAAGAAACTCCTCTATCACTGAAATTTTGCAGCCTCTACCTTAGGTCATTTTCTTAGATCAATTTAATTCTCTACTTTCTGGCCTGTTTGGAGCCTTCAGCCCTGAAGTTACCTTGGTTCCTTGGAACCTGCTACTTGGCAAAACTTTATTAAGCATTTCCTCTCTTACTGTCCAGTCTCTAGGGTCATTAATTTGACTGACAACACATTTTTTTTTTCTCAGCTTACTGAATGAGGACTGGAAATATTTTGAAAATTTCTCCAACACTTTAAAAATAGTTATGTGTGTCTGGGTGGCTCAGTAGGTTAAATGTCCTGCTGTTGACACTGGCTCAGATCATGATCTCTTTTCATGAGACAGAGAGCTGCATAGGGCTCCACACTGGAGTCCTACTTGAAGTTCTTTCTCCCTCTTTCTCTCTGTCCCTCCTCCACTCTCCATCAAAAGAAATACGCTTTTAAAATAATTACAGATATTTATTACATCTTATATAGCAAAGTTCTAAAGTCATTTTATTTTTCAATTTTTTTAAATAGTTTTTACTTATTTTTGAGAGAGAAAGAGCAGGGTAGAGGCAGAGAGAAAGGGAGAGAAAACCACAGGCAGGATCCATCAGAACCCGATGCTGGGCTCAAACCCACGAACTATGAGATCATGACCTGAGCCGAAATCAAGAATGGGACACACTTAAGCAACTGAGCCACAAAGGTGTCCCTAAAGTCATTTTAAAATGTAATGATTTTGTTTACAAGATGATTATCTGAAATTCCACTTCATCTGCATTAAATTCATCAATGTGATATATAGCAATTATTTATGACAAATACTGTAATATTTAAGAAGCGTTTTAACTTAAAAAATAGATCCTAAGTCCTATTTTCCTACCATGTATCCCAAGGTTGTTTTTTTCTTAAATAACTGAACTACAAATTTTCAACTTCTGTTTAAAACTTTGACTTTAAAAAGAAATGGAATTATTTTCTTCTGAGACATTACTTTAAAACTCCCATTATGTTCAATAATTTAATTGAATTCACCAACAAAATATATGGAGTTCTTTTAATATACAAATTGTTTTAGGTTGGAAGACCAGTTACCAAGGCATATTAATGCTGATACTAGTAACAACTTTTCTGATCATTATCAAGTGGATAAATTACAATATCCTGTGAAAAACTCTGAGTCACAGTTAACATCTATTCCAAAATGCAAAGTCAGCATTCATTGTATTAAGATTAAGAAATTTATATTTGAAGGCATTTATATTTTTTACCTTTTCTATGCAGGATAACAACAGATCTCCCCTCAATTCTCTCCTTTCCTCATTAACCCCCACTCGCCCTCCAAAAAAAAAAATTCACAAACTAGTTATTTTCTTCTGTTTGAACTGAGATTCTCATTCAAGTCACCTTTCAGCAGTTGTCTGATGA
Source organism: Panthera leo (assembly GCF_018350215.1). Lineage (NCBI taxonomy): Eukaryota > Metazoa > Chordata > Mammalia > Carnivora > Felidae > Panthera > Panthera leo. The sequence continues at coordinate 37,563,657 of NC_056679.1, read as the reverse complement.
CTTCATAACATTTTTTAGCACTTGTCATGGAAAATAAAAAATATATTAACTTGAGTTTTTATTTTTGAGAAGAAATACTAATCACTGTAGAACCATGAAGGGATTATTGATCAGTTAAGAGTAGAAAGTTGCATAGTAAATATAAAATATTTTTGGATATATGTTTTTATTTACACTCCTGAATTTTTATTAGGGATATATAAATAGAGCATGTCATATTTCATGACCTGAAGAAGTTGAAGGAATGTGCTCTATAGAATAAACCATCCCAAGCCACAAAATGTAAATATTAACCATTCAGATTCTGATGTTTCCATCATTGTTTTAATTGCTAAGACCTGGGACATTGCAAGATGGTGGCGTAGGAGGACGCTGGGCTCACCTCATCCTGCTGATCGCTTAGATTCCACCCACATCTACCTAACTAACCCAGAAAACTACCAGAAGACCAGCAGAACGGACTCTCCGGAGCCAAGCAGTAGACAAGAGGCCCACGGAAGAGGATAGGAAGGGTGGAGAGACAGTACGTGCTACACGAACTGGTGGGAGGGAGCCAGGGCAGTGGAGGGGCAGCCCACTGTGCAAGGCAGAGCCCCCAAAGTCTGGCTTGCAAAAGCAGAGTGGCCGGACTCCGTGAGTACTGACAGCCAGCAGGACTTAACATCTGGAATGTTAAAAGTCAACAGTTCTGCTCTGGGAGAGCCAGGAGGGCGAGAGGACACTGGGAGGGAGAGCTGTTGAACCCCAGAAGACAGAGCTCGGCTCAGCGGGGAACAAAGGCACTGATTAAGTGCCATTTCCCTCTCCCATCCCCCAGCTGAAATTCCAAAGGGAACCAGTTCCCATCACCAATCTTGCTTGCGCTGCGCAAACACCCAATGCTATGCTTCTGTGAATCCATCTCTCCAACAGGCCTGCCTCCCTCCCTGTGCTGCAGGGCCTCTTTTGCAGGGGACCACCGACAGCAAAGCCAGCTAACCCTGTCCCTCCAGCCCCTGTGCACCTTGCAGATCCACCCCTTCTAATACGCCCTTGGCAAGATCCCATCAAAGCAGCACCACAAGCCTGGCAGTGTGCAATTAGCACAGACAGGAGCCACACCACTCCACAGTGAGTCCTGCCCCTGGGAGAGGAGAAAAATACAAGTATGACTGTGGCCCCAGCGATGGGCTGGGGACAGACATCGGGTCTGACTGAGGCCCTGCCCACCAACACAAGTTACTCCGGACAGCACAGGGGAAGTGCCCTGCAGTTTGGAGCCACGACAGGGACTAGCCAAAATGATGAATTAGAAAAATTCTCCTCACAAGAAACTCCAGGAAGTAGCGACAGCTAATGAATTGATCAAAAAAGTGATTTAAGCAATATAACAGAAGAAGAATTTAGAATAAAAGTCATAAAATTAATCCTTGGGCTTGAAAAAAGCATAGAGAACAGCAGAGACTCTATTGCTAAAGAGATCAAGGAACTAAAAAATAGTCATGAGGAGCTAAAAAAAATGCTATACATGAGGTGCACAATAAAATGGAGGCAACCACAGCTCGGATTGAAGAGGCAGAGGAGAGAATAGGTGAATTAAAAGATAAAATTATAGAAAAAGAGGAAGCTGAGAGATAAAAAATAATCCAGAAGTATGAGGGCAGTTTTAGAGAACTAAGTGATGCAATCAAACATAACAATATCCATATCATAGGAATTCCAGAAGAAGAAGAAGAGAGAGAGGAAGGGGCTGAAGGTATACTTGAACAAATCATAGCTGAGAACTTCCCTGATCTGGCGAAGGAAAAAGGCATTGAAATCCAAGAGACACAGAGAACTCCCTTCAGACATAATTTGAATCTATCTTCTGCACGACATATCATAGTGAAACTGACAAAATACAAGGATAAAGAGAAAATTCTGAAAGCAGCTAGGGATAGTCAGGCTAAACTTTCAAAGGCAGACCTATAAGAGTAGTGGCAGACCTATCTACTGAAACTTGGCAGGCCAGAAAGGAATGGCAGGAAATCTTCAATGTGATGAACAGAAAAAAATATGCAGCCAAGAGTCCTTTATCTGGCAAGTCTGTCATTCAGAATAGAAGGAGAGATAAAGGTTTTCCCAAAAAAACAAAAGCTGAAGGAATTCATCACCATTACACCAGCCCTACAAGAAATCCTAAGGGGGATTCTGTGAGTGAAATGTTGCAAGGACCACAAAGTGTCAGAGACATCACTACAAGCATGAAACCTACAGACATCACAATGACTCTAAACCCACATCTTTCAATAACAACATTGAATGTAAATGTACTAAATGCTCCAAGCAAAAGACATAGGGTATCAGAATGGATAAAAAAACAACAACACCCATCTATTTGCTATCTACAAGAGACTCATTTTAGACCTGAGGACACCTTCAGATTGAAAGTGAGGCGATGGAGAACTATCTATCATGCTACTGGAGTCAAAGAAAGCTGGAGTAGCCATACTTATATCAGACAAACTAGACTTTAAATTAAAGACTGTAACAAGAAATGAAGAAGGGCATTATAAAATAATCACAGGGTCTCTCCATCAGGAAGAGCTAACAATTATAAATGTCTATGTGCCGAATATGGGAGCCCCCAAATATATAAAACAATTAATCACAAACATAAGCAATCTTATTGATAAGAATACGGTAATTGCAGGGGACTTTAATACCCCACTTACAACAATGGATAGATCATCTAGACACAGGATCAATAAAGAAACAAGGGCTCCAAATGATACACTGGATCAGATGGACTTCACAGATATATTTAGAACTCTGCATCCCAAAGCAACAGAATATACTTTCTTCTCGAGTGCACATGGAACATTCTCCAAGATAGATCACATACTGGGTCACAAAACAGCCCTTCATAAGTATACAAGAATTGAGATCATACCATGCACACTTTCATACCACAATGCGATGAAGCTTGAAATCAACCACAGGAAAAAGTCTGGAAAACCTCCAAAAGCATGGAGGTTAAAGAACACCCTACTAAAGAATGAATGGGTCAACAAGGCAATTAAAGAAGAAATTTAGAAATATATGGAAACAAATGAAAATGAAAATACAGCAATCCAAATGCTTTGGGATGCAGCGAAGGCAGTCCTCAGAGGAAAATACATTGCAATCCAGGCCTATCTCAAGAAACAAGAAAAATTCCAAGTACAAAATCTAACAGCACACCTAAAGGAAATAGAAGCAGAACAGCAAAGGCAGCAGAAGAAGAGAAATAATAAAGATCAGAGCAGAAATAAACAATATAGAATCTAAAAAACTGCAGAGCAGATCAATGATACCAAGAGTTGTTTTTTTTGAAAAAATAAACAAAATTGATAAACCTCTAGCCTGGCTACTCAAAAAGAAAATGGAGATGACCCAAATAGATAAAATCATGAATGAAAATGGAATTATTACAACCAATCCCTCAGAAATACAAGAATACAATACAATACAAGAATACAATACAATACAAGAATACTCCAGAATTGGACCCACAAAAGTATGGCTAACTAATCTTTGACAAAACAGTAAAGAATATCAATGGAAAAAAGACATTCCCTCTAACAAATGGTGCTGGGAGAACTGGACAGCAACATGTAAAAGAATGAAACTAGACCACTTTCTTACACCATTCACAAAAATAAACTCAAAATGGATAAAGGACCTGAATGTGAGACAGGCAACCATCAATACCCTAGAGGAGAAAGCAGGAAAAAACCTCTCTGACCTCAGCCGCAGCAATTTCTACCTCAACACATCCCCAAAGGCAAGGGAATTAAAAGCAAAACTGAACTATTGGGACCTCAACAAGACAAAAAGCTTCTTCACAGCAAAGGAAACAATCAACAAAACTAAAAGGCAACCATTGGGATGGGAAAAGATATTTGCAAACGACATATCAGACAAAGGGCTAATATCCAAAATCTATAAAGAACTCACCAAATTCCACATCCGAAAAACAAGTAATCCAGAGAAGAAACGGACAGAAACATGAATAGACACTTCTCTAAAGAAGACATCCAGATGGCCAACAGGCACATGAAAAAATGCTCAACGTCACTCCTCATCAGGGAAATACAAATCAAAACCACACTCAGATATCACCTCACGCCAGTCAGAGTGGCCAAAATGAAGAAATCAGGAGACTATAGATGCTGGAGAGGATGTGGAGAAACAGGAACCCTCTTGCCCTGTTGGTGGGAATGCAAATTGGTGCAGCCGCTCTGGAAAGCAGTGTGGAGGTTCCTCAGAAAATTAAAAATAGACCTACCCTATGACCCAGCAATAGCACTGCTAGGAATTTACCCAAGGGATACAGGAGTACTGATGCATAGGGGCACTTGTACCCCAATGTTTATAGCAGCACTCTCAACAATAGCCAAATTATGGAAAGAGCCTAAATGTCCATCAACTGATGAATGGATAAAGAAATTGTGGTTTATATACACAATGGAATACTACGTGGCAATGAGAAAAAATGAAATATGGCCTTTTGTAGCAACGTGGATGGAACTGGAGAGTGTGATGCTAAGTGAAATAAGCCATACAGAGAAAGACAGATACCATATGTTTTCACTCTTATGTGGATCCTGAAAAACTTAACAGAAGACCATGGGGGAGGGGAAGGAAAAAAAAAAGAGAGGGAGGGAGGCAAACCGTAAGGACTCTTAAAAACTGAGAATGAACTGAGGGTTGATGGGGAAGGTGGTGATGCGCATTGAGGAGGGCACCTGTTGGGAGGAGCACTGGGTGTTGTATGGAAACCAATTTTACAATAGATTTCATATTAAAAAAAATAAAAAAATAAAATAATTAAAAAAAAACATTGCTAACAAAAAAAATAATTGCTAAGACCTTAACTATGGGAGTTTGTATGTTTCATTTGTTTCTATGACTCAAATTCAGATGGTTACTGTCAGTTAAAGCTAAAAATGGATTTTCTATGGCTAGAGACAACTGATCTCAGCTCTAATCACAATAGAGCTCTCACAATGAATAGCTAATATAAATAATACGTATTATACCTAGAGAAATACACATATATAAACACATATATAAATACCTATGTGTGTGTGTGTGTGTGTGTGTGTGTGTGTGTGTAGAGACAGAGAGAGAGAGCATGCAAGAAGGGGAAGGGGGTGGGGGAGACAGAGAGAGAGAGAGAGAGAGAGAGAGAGAGAGAGAATTTTAAGCAGGCTCCATGATCAGTGTGGAGCCCAACACAGGGCTCAATCCCAACACTCTGGGATCATGACCTGAACTGAAATCAAGAGTTGGGTGCTCAACCAGCTGAGCCACCCAGGTGTCCCTAGATATATTTTTTTAATTCACTGAGCAGCGTCCAACAGTAAGCCTTAATTACCCTAAGTTGTTAATAATAACATTAACTTTTATTTATTGCGTGTACAAAGCACTAAGCTCTGTACCAAATTCTTTTTTTCAATATATGAAATTTATTGTCAAATTGGTTTCCATACAACACCCAGTGCTCATGCCAAAAGGCGCCCTCCTCAGTACCCATCCCCCACCCTCCCCTCCCTCCCACCCCCCATCAACCCTCAGTTTGTTCTCAGTTTTTTTTTAATTTTTTTTTTAACGATTATTTATTTTTGAGACAGAGAGAGACAGAGCATGAACGGGGGAGGCTCAGAGAGAGAGGGAGACACAGAATCCAAAGCAGGCTCCAGGCTCTGAGCTGTCAGCACAGAGCCCGACGTGCGGCTCGAACCCACATACCGCGAGATCGTGACCTGAGCCGAAGTCGGACGCTCAACCGACTGAGCCACCTTGGTGCCCCTGTTCTCAGTTTTTAAGAGTCTCTTATGCTTTGGCTCTCTCCCACTCTAACCTCTTTTTTTTTTCCTTCCCCTCACCCATGGGTTTCTGTTAAGTTTCTCAGGATCCACATAAGAGTGAAACCATATGGTATCTGTCTTTCTCTGTATGGCTTATTTCACTTAGCATCAACTCTCCAGTTCCATCCACGTTGCTACAAAGGGCCATATTTCATTTTTTCTCATTGCCATGTATTACTCTATTGTGTATATAAACCACAATTTCTTTATCCATTCATCAGTTGATGGACATTTAGGCTCTTTCCATAATTTGGCTATTGTTGAGAGTGCTGCTATAAACATTGGGGTACAAGTGCCCCTATGCATCAGTACTCCTGTATCCCTTGGGTAAATTCCTAGCAGTGCTATTGCTGGGTCATAGGGTAGGTCTATTTTTAATTTTCTGAGGAACCTCCACACTGTTTTCCAGAGTGGCTGCACCAATTTGCATTCCCACCAACACTGCAAGAGGGTTCCCGTTTATCCACATCCTCTGCAGCATCTATAGTCTCCTGATTTCTTCATTTTGGCCACTCTGACTGGCGTGAGGTGATATCTGAGTGTGGTTTTGATTTGTATTTCCCTGATGAGGAGCAACGTTGAGCATCTTTTCATGTGCCTGTTGGCCATCTGAATGTCTTCTTTAGAGAAGTGTCTATTCATGTTTTCTGCCCATTTCTTCACTGGGTTCTTTGTTTTTCGGGTGTGGAGTTTGGAGAGCTCTTTATAGATTTTGGATACTAGCCCTTTGTCCGATAAGTCATTTGCAAATATCTTTTCCCATTCCGTTGGTTGCCTTTTAGTTTTGTTGGTTGTTTCCTTTGCTGTGCAGAAGCTTTTTATCTTCATAAGGTCCCAGTAGTTCATTTTTGCTTTTAATTCCCTTGCCTTTGGGGATGTGTCGAGTAAGAGATTGCTATGGCTGAGGTCAGAGAGGTCTTTTCCCGCTTTCTCCTCTAGGGTTTTAATGGTTTCCTGTCTCACATTCAGGAGTGAGAGAACTTGGCCTGTAGTTCTCTTTTTTTACTGGGTCTCACATTCAGGTCCTTTAACCACTTTGAGTTTATTTTTGTTAATGGTGTGAGAAAGTGGTCTAGTTTCAACCTTCTGCATGTTGCTGTCCAGTTCTCCCAGCACCATTTGTTAAAGAGACTGTCTTTTTTCCATTGGATGTTCTTTCCTGCTTTGTCAAAGATGAGTTGGCCATCCATTTGTGGGTCTAGTTCTGGGGTTTCTATTCTATTCCATTGGTCTATGTGTCTGTTTTTCTGCCAATACCATGCTGTCTTGATGACAGCATGTAGCTTTGTAGTAGAGGCTAAAGTCTGGGATTGTGATGCCTCCTGCTTTGGTCTTCTTCCTCAAAATTACTTTGGCTATTCGGGGCCTTTTGTGGTTCCATATGAATTTTAGGATTGCTTGTTCTAGCTTCGAGAAGAATGCTGGTGCAATTTTGATTGGGATTGCATTGAATGTGTAGATAGCTTTGGCTAGTATTGACATTTTGACAATATTTATTCTTCCAATCCATGAGCACAGAATGTCTTTCCATTTCTTTGTATCTTCTTCAATTTCCTTCAAAAGTTTTCTATAGTTTTCAGCATACAGATCTTGTACATCTTTGGTTAGATTTATTCCTAGGAATTTTATGCTTCTTGGTGCAATTGTGAATGGGGTCAGTTTCTTTATTTGTCTTTCTGTTGCTTCATTGTTAGTGTATAAGAATGCAACTGATTTCTGTACATTGATTTTGTATCCTGCAACTTTGCTGAATTCATGTATCAGTTCTAGCAGACTTTTGGTGGAGTCTATCAGATTTTCCATGTAAAATATCATGTCATCTGCAAAAAGCGAAAGCTTGACTTCATCTTTGCCAATTTTGATGCCTTTGATTTCCTTTTGTTGTCTGATTGCTGATGCTAGAACTTCCAACACTATGTTAAACAACAGCGGTGAGAGTGGGCATCCCTGTCGTGATCCTGATCTCAGGGATAAAGCTCTCAGTTTTTCCCCATTGAGGATGATGTTAGCTGGGGGCTTTTCATAAATGGCTTTTATGATCTTTAAGTATGTTCCTTCTATCCTGACTTTCTCAAGGGTTTTTATTAAGAAAGGGTGCTGGATTTTGTCAAAGGCCTTTTCTCCATCGATTGACAGGATCATATGGTTCGTATCCTTTCTTTTATGAATGTGATGTATCACGTTGATTGATTTGCTAATGTTGAACCAGCCCTGCAGCCCAGGAATGAATCCCACTTGATCATGGTGAATAATTCTTTTTATATGCTGTTGAATTCGATTTGCTAGTATCTTACTGAGAATTTTTGCATCCATATTCATCAGGGATATTGGCCTGTAGTTCTCTTTTTTTTTACTGGGTCTCTGTCTGGTTTAGGAATCAAAGTAATACTGGCTTCATAGAATGAGTCTGGAAGTTTTCCTTCCCTTTCTATTTCTTGGAATAACTTGAGAAGGATAGGTATTATGTCTGCTTTAAACGTCTGGCAGAACTCCCCTGGGAAGCCATCTGGTCCTGGACTCTTATTTGTTGGGAGATTTTTGATAACCGATTCAATTTCTTCCCTGGTTATGGGTCTGTTCAAGCTTTCCATTTCCTCCTGATTGAGTTTTGGAAGAGTGTGGGTGTTTAGGAATTTGTCCATTTCTTCCAGGTTGTCCAATTTATTGGCATATTTTTCATAGTATTTCCTGATAATTGTTTGTATCTCTGAGGATTGGTTGTAATAATTCCATTTTCATTCATGATTTTGTCTATTTGGGTCATCTCCCTTTTCTTTTTGAGAAGCCTGGCTAGAGGTTTATCAATTTTGTTTATTTTTTCAAAAAACCAACTCTTGGTTTTGTTGATCTACTCTACAGTTTTTTTTAGATTCTATATTGTTTATTTCTGCTCTGATCTTTATTATTTCTCCTCTTCTGCTGGGTTTAGGCTGCCTTTGCTGTTCTGCTTCTATTTCCTTTAGGTGTGCTGTTAGATTTTGTATTTGGGATTTTTCGTGTTTCTTGAGATAGGCCTGGATTGCAATGTATTTTCCTCTCAGGACTGCCTTCACTGCATCCCAAAGCGTTTGGATTGTTGTATTTTCATTTTCGTTTGTTTCCATATATTTTTTAATTTCTTCTCTAATTGCCTGGTTGACCCACTCATTCTTTAGTAGGGTGTTCTTCAACCTCCATGCTTTTGGAGGTTTTCCAGACTTTTTCCTGTGGTTGATTTCAAGCTTCATCGCATTGTGGTCTGAAAGTATGCATGGTATAATTTCAATTCTTGTATACTTATCAAGGGCCGTTTTGTGACCCAGTATATGATCTATCTTGGAGAATGTTCCATGTGCACTCGAGAAGAAAGTATATTCTGTTGCTTTGGGATGCAGAGTTCTAAATATATCTGTCAAGTCCACCTGATCCAATGTGTCATTCAGGGCCCTTGTTTCTTTATTGACCGTGTGTCTAGATGATCTATCTATTTCTGTAAGTGGAGTGTTAAAATCCCCTGCAATTACCACATTCTTATCAATAAGGTTGCTTATGTTTATGAGTAATTGGTTTATATATTTGGGGGCTCCGATATTTGGCACATAGACATTTATAAGTGTTAGCTCTTCCTGATGGATAGACCTTGTAATTATTATATAATGCCCTTCTTCATCTCTTGTTACAGTCTTTAATTTAAAGTCTAGTTTGTCTGATATAAGTATGGCTACTCCAGCTTTCTTTTGGCTTCCAGTAGCATGATAAATAGTTCTCCATGTCCTCACTCTCAATCTAAAGGTGTCCTCAGATCTAAAATGAGTCTCTTGTAGACAGCAAATAGATGGGTCTTGTTTTTTTATCTATTCTGATACCCTATGTCTTTTGGTTGGCGCATTTAATCCATTTACATTCAGTGTTATTATAGAAAGATACGGGTTTAGAGTCATTGTGATGTCTGTATGTTTTATGCTTGTAGTGATGTCTCTGGTACTTTGTCTCACAGGATCCCCCTTAGGATCTCTTGTAGGGCTGGTTTAGTGGTGACAAATTCCTTCAGTTCTTGTTTATTTGGGAAGACCTTTATCTCTCCTTCTATTCTAAATGACAGACTGCTGGATAAAGGATTCTCGGCTGCATATTTTTTTTGTTCAGCACATTGTAGATCTCGTGCCAATGCTTTCTGGCCTGCCAAGTTTCAAAAGAGAGATCAGTCACGAGTCTTGTAGGTCTCCCTTTATATGTGAGGGCACGTTTATCCCTTGCTGCTTTCAGAATTTTCTCTTTATCCTTGTATTTTGCCAGTTTCACTATGATATGTCGTGCAGAAGATCGATTCAAGTTACATCTGAAGGGAGTTCTCTGTGCCTCTTGGAATCAATGCCTTTTTCCTTCCCCAGTTCAGGGAAGTTCTCAGCTATTATTTCTTCAAGTACACCTTCAGCACCTTTCCCTCTCTCTCCCTCCTCTGGGATACCAATTATGCGTACATTATTTCTTTTTAGTGTATCACCTAGTTTTCTAATTTTCCTCTCATACTCCTGGATTTTTTTCTCTTTTTCTCAGCTTCCTCTTTTTCCATAACTTTATCTTCTAGTTCACCTATTCTCTCCTCTGCCTCTTCAATCCGAGCCGTCGTCATTTCCATTTTATTTTGCATTTCGTTTAAAGTGTGTTTTAGCTCCTCCTGGCTGTTCCTGAGTCCCTTGATCTCAGTAGCAATAGATTCTCTGCTGTCCTCTATACTGTTTTCAAGCCCAGCGATTAATTTTATGACTATTATTCTAAATTCACTTCCTGTTATATTATTTAAATCCTTTTTGATCAGTTCATTGGCTGTTGTTATTTCCTGGAGATTCTTTTGAGGGGAATTCTTCCGTTTGGTCATTTTGGATAGTTCCTGGAGTGGTGAGGACCTGCAGGGCACTTCCCCTGTGCTGTGGTGTATAACTGGAGTTGGTGGGCGGAGTCGCAGTCAGACCCGATGTCTGCCCCCAGCCCACCGCTGGGGCCACAGTCAGACTGGTGTGTGCCTTCTCTTCCCCTCTCCTAGGGGCGGGATTCACTGTGGGGTGGCGTGGCCCGTCTGGGCTACTTGCATACTGCCAGGCTTGTGGTGCTGGGGATCTGGCGTATTAGCTGGGGTGGGTAGGCAAGGTGCACAGGGGCAGGAGCGGCAGGCTTAGCTCGCTTCTCCTTAGGTGATCCACTTCAGGAGGAGCCCTCTGGCAGCGGGAGGGAGTCAGACCCGCTGCCGGAGGGTTGGCTCCGCAGAAGCACAGCGTTGGGTGTTTGCGCGGAGAAGCGAGCAAGTTCCCTGGCAGGAACTGGTTCCCTTTGGGATTTTGGCTGGGGGATGGGCGGGGAAGATGGTGCTGGCGAGCGCCTTTGTTCCCCACCAAACTGAGCTCTGCCGTCCGTGGGCTCAGCAGCTCTCCCTCCCTTTGTCCTCCAGCCTTCCCGCTTTCCGAGCAGAGCTGTTAACTTATGACCTCCCAGACGCTAAGTCGCGCTTGCTGTCGGAACACAGTCCGTCCGGCCCCTCCGCTTTTGCCAGCCAGACTCGGGGGCTCTGCTTGGCCGGCGAGCCGCCCCTCCGCCCCGGCTCCCTCCCGCCAGTCCGTGGAGCGCGCACCGCCTCGCCGCCCTTCCTACCCTCTTCCGTGGGCCTCTGGTCTGCGCTTGGCTCTGGAGACTCCATTCTGCTAATCCTCTGGCGGTTTTTCTGGGTTATTTAGGCAGGTGTAGGTGGAATCTAAGTGATCAGCAGGACGCGCGTGAGCCCAGTGTCCTCCTACGCCGCCATCTTCCAACCTTTTTTTTTGTCTCTTTGCCAAATTCTAAACTCATTAATTACCCCTTTCATCCTCAAAACAAACAACCCAATAGGGATATTTCTGTTCTATCACCTGAATAGTTCTCAACTGTGGATGATTTCTGCCACCAGGAGTCATTTCTCATGTTTAAGGACATTTTTGAGTATCAAAACTGGGAAAGGGCCAGGGTCTGGTCTGGTATCTAGTGGGTAGATTTCAAGGATGCTATAATTCACAGGAAACTCTCCCTCACAACAACAAAAATCAGAGCTGAATTGTCAAAGTGCCGAGTTTGAGAAACCTGAGCCCACCCACAGTTGTTCAGTATAGCTCCAAATCATTGAAACAAAGCCCAATCATTATGTATAAAGAGAAAGCATGGTTAAGAATCAGAGAGGCTTTTTTTTTTTAACTTTATTGAAGTATAAAGGTATAATTGACATATAAAATTTAATATAGAGTATACAAGGTGATGATTTGATATAAATATCCAATATATCCATTGTGAAAGGATTCTCATAACTGAGTTATAGAACACATGTGTCACCTCATATTATTTACCTTTTTTATTTTTATTTTTGTGAGAAAGCTTAATATCAACTCTCTTAGCAACTTTCATGTATACTATATAGTATTATCATCCGTAGTCACCCTGCTTTACATTAGATCTTCAGACTGTAATCATCTTTTAACTGAAAATTTGTACCATTTTAGCAACCTCTCCCCATTTCTGTTTTCATAAATTTGATTTTTTTTTTAGATTCACCCTTAAGTGATACCTTGCAATATTTGTCTTTCTCTGGCTTATTTCACGTAGCATAATATCCTCCAGATTCAGCTGTGTTGTACCAAATGGCAGGATTTAAGTCTAAAACATATTCCATGGGGTACTTATATACCCAACATTCTCTTTATTTATTGATTGATGGAAATAGGTTGTTTCTATACCTGGGCTATTGTGAATAGTGCTGCAATTAAGACAGGAGTACAGATATCTGTTCAAAATAATGATTTCATTTACTTTGGATATATACCCAGTAGTAGATTTCTGGATCACATGCTAGTTCTATTTTAATTTCTTCAGGAACCTGTATCCCATTTACCATAGTGGCTATGGACTACCAACAGTGCACAAAAACAGTAAAGACAGAGTTCCTTTCTCTCCACATCCTCTCCAACACTTGTTATCTCTTGTCCTTTTGATAATAGACATCCTAAGGTGTGAGGTGATAATCTCACTGTGGTTTTGACTGGCACTTCCCTGATAAGTAGTGATATTAGAAACTTTTCATCTACTCACTGGCTATTTGTATGCCTTCCTTGGAGAAAAAAAAAGTCTATTAAGGATATTGGCCCATTTTTAAATTGGGTTATTTAGGTTTTTGGTTTTGCTTTTTGTTTTGCTTTGCTATTGAGTTGTATGAGTTCCTTGTGGATTTTGGATATGAACTTACAGTTGGATATGTGCCTTGCAAATATCTTTTCTCATTCTATGGCTTGCTTTTTCATTTTGTTTTTCAGTTTGCTATGCAGAAGCTTTTTAGTTATATGTAATCCCACTTGTTTACCGTTGCTTTTCTTTGTGCTTTTGTGTCATATTTAAAAAAACCACTGCCCAGTCCAATGCCAAGGAGCTTGATTTCTATGTTTTCTTCTAAGAGTCTTATGATATCAGGACTTATGTTCAAGCCTTTGTTTTGATTTTTTGCAAAGGGTGTAACGTAGGGGTCCAGTTCCACTCTTTTAACATGTAGACATGAAATATTCTCAGCGTCATTGTTTGAAGAACCTATTCTTGGCCTATTAGATGTTCTTGGCTCCACTGATTACTTGCTTTATTATATACTATATTACTATGAAATACCATGCACATTTAATATTTGATTCTAAAATACTTATCACTGGAACCTTATTACACAATTCATGTGGAGTAGCAGTAATCAAGTTTAATTATAATGCAGTTCAAAACTGGTTTCACTTTTACTTGACTACTTAAGAAAAAATGATTATTTGTTGTAAAGTGAATACATTTTTCACGGCTTTTTTGACACTCTTGCAGGGTATACAAATAGGCACATCTTTACCTACAAAAGTGTTCTATTAGGGGTGCCTGGCTGGCTCAGTCTGTAGAGACTGCAACTCTTGATCTCGGGGTTGCAAGTTGGAGCCCCAGGTTGGTTGTAGAGATTACTTAAAAACAAAACCTTCAAAAAATGTTTCCTACTAAATAAATATATCAATCAGACAGTAGTTATGGACATTAACTGTCTGACCAAAACTTTGCTAAATTATTAGGAGTACGTGAAGCACCAAGTGCAACACCGTTCATGGAGGACATATTCTATAATTAAGGAGAGAAACAGAGTACCAAGGACAATGGCCACAGATGCAAATGCAGTACATACATACATTTAAAGATTGTAAGTGTTAGCATTAGCGATCATTAAGTGGAAGCATTCCACAAGCATTTACTCAAAATCAACCATATCCTAGACTCACATGACACTTTCTGTCTCCAAGGGCATCAAAGAGGTCATAGATGATTGGGGAAAACAGACTGGCAGTCAATCATGTGATTATTATGGATACTAGGATAAAAATCTCTAAAGTACTCAGCAGAATACACAGTAAGGAACTCTTTCAATAGCTAGATTGAAAGTAAAAGACTACAACCTTGTGATATTGGACAGTGTGTCCAATTTATATGTTCTCTCATCTTCCTTTTCTTATATTCAATATCTCTATTGATTATAAATCCCGTATCATAGTTGAATCTGCTTTTAAATCACTCAATTTTTTAAGAAGTAATGATGTACCTTAAAATACTCTTATACATAGTTGTGTTTAAACATGAATCAATTACCTCAGTCTTAGATTTTGAGAGTGAAATTTTGAGCATCACCCATGTGATGTATTTATTTAGAGTTGTGATACTATTTCCATTGTCCTGAAATCATTTTTAGAAATAAAAATCAGTACTGCTATTTGTTGATGTAACAAATTTGTAATGAAAAACAATTTTTACTATTACCCCTAAAAGAAAATACTTGTCACATTCAAATAATTAAGCATTTAAGTAAAAAATCTAAAGACATAAAAAGTAATTAATATGTGATGTGAAAATCACATTTTTGAGCTCATACATACACATATCTCATTATAACTTACTCCATATTTACTTACGTAACCCCAACAAAGCCGGGTATAATTATTTCATGATATTAGGAATTCAAGAGACATTTTTAAAAAGAATCTAATTTTAAAAAATGGGCAGAAGATATGAACAGATTTTCCAAAGAAGATATCCAGATGGCCAAGAGACACATGAAAAGATGCTCAACATCACTCATCATCAAGGAAATGCAAATAAAAACTGTAATGAAGTATTACCTTACACCTGTCAGAATGGCTAAAATCAAAAACTCAAGACACAAGTGTTGGCAAGGATGTGGAGGAAAAGGAATCCTTGTGCACTGCTGGTGGGAATGCAAACTGGTGGAGCCACTGTGGAAAAGAGCACGGAAGTTCCTCAAAACATTAAAAACAGAACTACCCTATGACCCAGTAACTGCACTACTGAGTATTTACCCAAAGAATATGAATACACGTACCTCTATGTGTTTAGTAGCATTACTTACAATAGCCAAGTTATTGAAGCAGCTTAAGTGTCCATCGATAAATGAATGGATAAAGAACAGGTGGTATATGTATATGGGATGTATAAATATACGTATGGTGGTGTATATATACATACATACAATGCAACATTAAGCTATAAAAAATGAAATCTTGCCACTTGCAATAGTGTAAACGGAGTTAGAGAGCATAATGCTAAACAAAACAAGTCAGAGAAACAAATACTATACGATCTCACTCACGTGGAATTTAAGAAACAAAACAAATGACGAAGGGGAAAGAAAAAGGAGACAAACCAAGAAACAGACTCTTAATTATACAGAACAAACTGAGGGTTGCCAGAGGGGTGGGGGAGTGGGGGAAACAGAAGATGGGTATTAAGGAGTGCACTTGTGATGAGCACCGGGTGTTATACGGAAGTGTTGAATCACTGTATTACACACCTGATATATACAGGTGTATAATAGTTTTGTTATTAATACTAATTTGAATTAGTTATTAATACTAATTTGAATTGGTTATTAATATTAATTTGAAACTAATACAACACTCTATGTTAACTATACTGGAATTTAAAATTTTAAAATATTTGCTTTAACTATTTACAACTTACCTAAATAGGTAGTGTGAATTGATTTAAATATTGAGGGCTTTCGACATGAAGAATATAAATTATAGCATGATTTTGACTTTAAAATATATATGTGTAGTTTTAGATTAATTTTTTAGTAAGGAATTAAAATGAGAATGAGGAGTTAAATTATGCTTGAAAGCAGCCTGGCTGCATTCTTAGACAAAGAATTTCTAACAGTAGGTAACCATGAAAAATCCAGAAGCATAAATAATAGTGATGCACAGTGACCTGAGCTGAGTGAAAGGAAAACACCAATTTAATAGGTCAGTCTCAAGAGACCTCAGCATGGATCTTCTTCTGGGGCTAGCGATTTCCTAATTTCCATAAAAGTCCTCAAGGAAAAAAAATTTTACTTTACCTCTATTTAATTACTAAGAGTAGAGCTTAAACCCCTCCCTCCCTCTCTTCTGCCAGATTTCTGGCAAAGGAAAGTATAGGCACTTTGTCCCTTACTTCTTTGCATAAATGTGACCTGCTTGTGAGTCACCATTTACTGGAAGCTGCGAAAAATTATGTATTAAAATAATGTGCAACTGTATTTCAACTGAAGTAATGCTATCTTTTGACTCTTGCAGGCATCTTTGTAAAACGTCACGTTAGAATTACTGTCTTCTTAGTATATGTGGTTGTACAGGAAGTTTAATGGCTCTCAGATTATAAAATCCTTAAAAATTCCTAATAATAAATTGAACAGTTTCTGAATAAGTAGGATATATTTTTAACCCTTTACCTTGCCATAAAATAAAGATGGAAAATGTGTGCTTTAAAAAAAAAAAACATAGTCCTTTTTATCATAAATATTAAGTGGCTCTAATAGAAAACTGGCCCCTTTCTCTAAGCGCCATCAGGAAAAAAAAAAAAGGCTTAAAATCACTCTTTTCAAAATAAAAAATAACAAAACATATTTTCTAGCCAATCTTTCCTGGTACTATTTGGCATATATTGAAATTTACCAATGGATCAATTAAGATAGTTTCCAAATGACTTTTTAAAGTATTTTATCTTGGAGTATTCTCAAAAATTATTTATGAAAGTATTATTAAGGACATGCTTTATTTATATTTGTGTGTTTATTAACTCTGTCTTTTTTTCACAGTTTTATTTATTATTTTCTCCACACTATTCTTATTTTTCTTATGCTATCACTTTCTATTGCGTATCACTGCCAATTACAATCTTTTGTAAATGAATCAAATAAGAAGGAAGAGAAGAATGGGGGAAAGAGGGAGATAGGAAGGAAATGCAGTGTAAATGAGACCTAATGGCCAGAAAACACACTTTCTAGACCATCATGAACAACATTAAATCCTGGAGACAGGATTAGTGGGTATGTAAACCACCCGTTGGTCATCTTTTCCTTTTAAGGCAATTAAGAGAGATCGAAAAGAGAGGGACATCGCCTGTTGAAGGGTCACAATGCCTGGGGTGTGGGGCTTTTTAAGTGGAAAGATTAGGCAAGTGTGGACGTTCTTCTCTAGCATAACCAGGACCAAGTAATAACAGCAACAAGATTTGGCCATATATTGATTCCAGGACTATCCTGCCAGCTCAGCATTCATATGTATGGAGAGCTCTAGCTTCTTCCCTGATCTGATCGTCTTTCTAAAACGGTTTTTATGTCTTGACTGGCTGCTTCAATGACTTCTCAAAATTATTTAACATGGTATAACACTCCTTCTATCTTGCAACACCTTTTCTTCCTAGGTGTATCAAGATGATTTTTACTGCAAGTAACACAAACCAAATTAACAGTGGATTAAATAATTTATTTACTCAGAGAATAAAATAAGCTCCGGAGAGCTTTTGAGTTTGTTCCACTGATTCAATGATCAAGTATCTGGTGCCTTCCATATTTCAACCCTTCCAACCTCAATATGTTCTAACATCTCCACTCACTTTTGTAAGATGGCTTAGCCAAAAATAAGTATCATTTGCTTCCATAACAACATCCAAAGACACAAAAAGCAAGCCTGTCTTTTTATCTCCCATTCAATTACATCCCAAAGAAGAAAATGGTAGAGTTTTTTATTTTGTGAAGACTGGTTCACAAAGATCTATCTATAAGCCATGAAAATTGAGTTTATCACTCTAGCTTAAATCTTAAATACTGAGTAAGAAAAATAGTATCATGGTCCTTCTATACTCTAAAATTACAAATGATAGAGCACCACCTAAAAGACAGAAGTCCTGATAAATCTTAGTATAGCTGTGATATTCCAAAAATAAGAATCAATTCAAGTAGTCAAATGTATCTAATAAGAAAACATCTCGAATATAAGCTAATTCACTAACAAATGGCCCACTTATGTGAAACAAAGATCTGCTAAACTTTTAGTGCCTCTCCTGGAAAAAGCATGTAAATTCTTTCAAAATTTAGGAATTTGAAACAGTGGTCACCTTACTTGCCCCAAAGTCCTCTTGTTCCCCTTATCGGTCATGTGTTCCTTTCATCTCCTGACACATAGTTAGCAAGTGAACTCATATGCTTAACACGAATATTACAACAGAAATAAATTACTTTTATTCTTTATAATGCAAAGCTTTGAGCCATGGCTAAATTAGAGAAAAAAGTAGTAACTAGAATCACCAGAGCCAAACAAAATTACATCCAACATTTATACCATCAAACTTTACCCGTTTTGAACAGAATATCAGTTATAACTTAGCTTTATTTCTCTTCTAATACTATAGTCTGCTTGCTCATCATCATGCATGATCCATTAGTCATGCATATGTTCTTGCTATTAGTTTACATCAGTCCTGATACAACTTTATACACCACTCACTTTTTATGTATATACTAAATTACTATAAAATCATCACTCATTTATTGTTTGGGAGGCTCAGACGAGTTTTCCTCAGGCTCTAGAATAGCAGAGGATCATAAAAAGATCCAACAATACATATTATCCAGCAATTCAGGCACTTTCCCCTATGGTAGGAGTTGACTGTTTAAAAGATGTAGCTGCTTTTTAAAGTTTTAAATTCCTGGGTGAGTCCACCTCACAGATCCTTACACAAGTTTGCCAAGCTACAGCAGATGTCAGACAGGTCCCATGAGAAGATCTGGCTAGTTTCTTCAATGTCTGAATTGCCAGCCAGCTGTATGCTGTGTCTATGACCACCCCTGTCACTCCATTGGTGGATAAGCGTACAGAGACACTCCAGACATATGCAATACCTCATTCCTAGGGAGGAACTTGGCTGCCAGCTCCTCTGTTGTCTACTCCCTAGGAACTCCACTTGAAGAGGCCTTAAATACTCCGTTGCTCCTCTAGCTTAAAGCCTAAAACTTAAAATCAGCTTTTGAAATCCCTCAGTTCTGATATTTACCCTGGCTTCACTCAAATTCTCATTTGAATTTCCAAATAAACAAGAGATACTTACAGAACAAAGACGATAAGAAGACAAGGGTTTCTGGACTTCTTCTTAAGAAGGGAGAGTTCCTTGGCTGTGTTATTTCACCAGAGAAGAATTTTAAAAGTATGTTATCTTGGAATGCAAAGGAATAAAGGAAAAGATGGAGAAGAAATTATCAGCAGAGAGAGAGAAAAGGAAGAGAGGTGGCCATTCTATATTGAAGATAAACCAGTTTTCTCTTCTTTACTGACAATAAAACTTCACTTCTGCGGACTGTGGAAGTGTTGTTTCCTGGACTTTTAAAGGAACTCCTTTTCATAGCAATTACTTTAAAAAGGTGGGGGTGAGGGAGGTTGGCAAGCTGTTGGTAGAGCATGTGACTCTTGATCTCAGGGTTGTATGTTCAAGCCCCATGTTGGAAGTACAGAAAGTACAGATTACTTAAAAAAAAAAAAAAAAAAAAAAAAGTTAAAAAAAAAAGGTACTCCTTTTTCTTAGGGATTTAGAAAGTCAGGATTGAGATGGAAAGAAGCAGCCACAGTAAGTCGGACATGAATTCTTCCTAGAGGTTATGTTAGACAATATTAACAATGACTACTAATGATGAACTATTTTAATGTCACTTATTTCCTAGGAAAGTCATGACCTTCAGGAATAGTGGTCAATATATTAAGCCTCAGTTAATTAAGAAACAAGATTTCTTTCTGACCTACCTATATAATAACTTAGGTATCACATTCCATCTACAGGCAATGTTTCAAATTATAAGCTTAGTATCTGCTAAAGATTGAATGTCTGTGCCTCCCACCCCCAAATGGATATTTTGAAGTCCTAACATTTAGTGTAATGGTATTAAGAGATGATCACTTTGGAGGTGATCAGGTCATGAGGGTAAAGCTCTCATGAATCAGATTAATAAGTACCCTTATAAAGAAGACCCCAGAGAGCTCTCTTGTCCCTTCTGTTATGTGAGGACACATGAGAAAATGGCCATCTCTAAACTAGAAAGTGGGCCTTCACCAGACACTGAATCTGCTGGCACTTTGTTTTTAGACTTCCCTGGCTCTGTGCAAAGTATTTGTTGTTTAACTCAGCCTTTGGTATCTTGTTATAACAGCCCAAGCAGACTAAGACAGTATCTCAGGGGAAAAACAGCCTTGCAAATCTATTAGGGAAATAATTATAACGTAAACTACTGAATCAGATTTTTTTATGTGTTCCCTCTTCAGTCTGTAATCCAAATATAACTTCATTTTTCTATATTTTTTAAAATATATTTCATCAATTGAAACTTTGGTGAATAATTATATTTCAGGTTCATTCTTTTCTAAAAATTTAATATGAAAATAAAAACCGGTACAAATCATGAGGGTTTTTTTCCCCTATAGCAGTGATTTTTGACTTTATTTTTTCACTGTTGCCTCCTATAGAGCTGTTGAGACCATTTTTCCTAATGTTTCTGTGAAATTTTAATATAGATATACTGACTGTATCTTTATGAAGATATATACTTTATGCAGATATATATACTGCATATATACTTACATTGTATTCATAAAAACAATAGTAAAAAATGACACTATTTCAATACAGAGTTAAGAGTAACTAGAATAATATTAAGAATGAAAAAATCAAATTTTCAAGTAACATAAAAAGGTGGTAATATTTAACTTTATAATTCATTAGTGAGTAATAGTTACTTGTGAACATTATGCTAATGTATTATAGAAAGACATAATAGCGTAATCAAGTTTTAAAAATCATCCAAAATAAGTTTCCCAAGAAAAATCAAAACAAAAGAACACATTTTGTAAAAATTATTTTCAATGCACTTAACTTTGAACTTTTGCTTAAGATGAGAAAATAATGTATCCCTTAAGTAAGATATTCTCTTTTTTTTGTACTTGGCATAATTAATGATGAGTTAAATAAATTTGTAGAGGTAATCAGTAAAATATAGATCATTTTTATTTAATTCTCAAAGTACAAGTCATCCACAAAAACACTGAAGATCAAATATAAACAATATCCACAGAGCCACCAACAGAAGCCCATACGCATGTGCAGACCATCTCTGGTCTGTAATCTTGTCTGATTACAGACATGTGTTTGCACTAATGCATCTTTCATAACTCACTGTCATGGTTGCTCGTGTCAAATCTGAGAAAACTAAACAAGAATAATTAAATTTTAAGGAATATAATTTTGTTGGTGCAGTTAAGCTTTAGAGGCCATAACCACATATAAGGGTTGTTTTTTTTTTTAACTTCTACCCAGAACCTATTTTCATCTTCATCCCTTTTGGAGTTTACAACCCCAGAGACTTCATACCCTTGAGTTATGGAGTTCTAAAGCTATAAAAATTATCTATTTCCTCACTTGTCTAAAAATGGGAATTATGCCATAATTATAATTCTTGTTCTCCTGTTTATACAAACAAATTAAAACTTTCTGATAATGAGATACTGTCTGCCATAAAGATGATTAGTCTACTCTTCCATATTGGTCTACTGTATATTTCCTTACTTTCCCAGTGAAAACTGATAACAAAACTAAATTAACTAGCATATTGTTAGTAAATTTATTTGTTAAAAAGTTAATTTTTGTCAATAAGTTAATTTCTCAACTTCTCTGTAACAGCTCAGTATTAAATTGCATCTCTCTTCAATTAAAGAACCACTTGAAACTTTGTATTCTAGAAAAGAGGGTGCAATTCAGAATAAGAGCAGCATATGCTCCTGAATGCCAGAACAGCAATTCTCCATTTGTAAATGAATAAACATTAAAAAAAAATAATAGCTGTCTTCTTCCGAAGCCTGAGTTAACATAAGGTTTATTATCTTCATCTTCATGTATTTCCAAACCTACCAGAGGGAGCTCCTCCATGTAAAACAAGAGGGAAGACATTGTGTGTGTGTGTGTGTGTGTGTGTGTGTGTGTGTGTGTGTGTGTGTGTGTGTGTAATGGAGTGTGTACAACTACTGTTGCATATAAAATAAAAGCACAAGATAACACTATTAGGAATAAATGAAAAATAAGTGATACTTATGGTGAAAATAATTATCTGTCATCTAATGAGAATATTATAACCTTCCCAGCATAGTATTTGGAATTTTTTCCCTGCATCGACATAAATCATTGAGGGTCTATCTTAATTCATAGTAAATATGAACTTCAGAGCATGTTTGTTTGCTTCGTTTCTGTTTTTACATTTCTTTTTTAGGAAATGTAAAGAAAATACTGTGTGATATTTCTGAAAATGATAGGGCTGAGCATTTACAATTCAGAATGCAATTCCTTGGGCTCTCTAGGGACTGTCACTTGCGTGAAAAGACAGCATGACACAGGGTCATACAGTGCCTTGTGCATTTTAACCTTCCCGTGGGCTAAAATTAGTGAAAAGAAGTATTCTCTTGGCTAATTTGCTACCTAATAAAGTTTCTCAGAGATAGATTAAAAAACTTCAGCATAGTTTTGGGTATCAGACACATAATGTGAATGCAAAGACACTTCTCTATGCTTTCTCATTTATCTGTGATGTCAACACCTATTTATTAGATACTGTAGGTAACGCCCTGAAAAAAAGCTTACATGTGAGACAGACAAGTAGGTCAACAAATACAACATAGTTTTCAATGTGCTGAAATATTGCCATGATTGAGATGATGAGAATACCTGTAAGAAAAGGCAATAGAAGGGATGACCTGGGAAAGTTTCCAAGAGAAGGTGAGGTTTTTAATAACATGGAGGAATAACGTAGTCAGTTAATAAGGAAAGGGCTTTTAAAATGGGACAAAGCATCTGCAAATGTATGGAAGTGTAGAACTCCATTCCATGAATAAGAAGCTGTGAGTATTTCAGGGCAATTAGCGTGTCTAGTGTAAGTGGGAAGAATGGTATAATTTGAGAGGATAGAATTAACATAAACAAATCATGAATAATCTTGTGACAAGACTAAAGCATATGATGATTCACAAAAAAAAAAAAAAAAAAAAAAACTATGAGGCCTGATTAAAATAATGTAAAAAGTGAAGTAGCAA
The DNA here is from genome assembly GCF_018350215.1 of Panthera leo. Lineage (NCBI taxonomy): Eukaryota > Metazoa > Chordata > Mammalia > Carnivora > Felidae > Panthera > Panthera leo. Next base: position 37,540,328 of record NC_056679.1, on the reverse strand, counting down.
TTTGCATTTTAGTTATTTTGGGGCCTGTCAAGAAGATATGCATGACAAGACAAAGGTGAGGCAATGAGGCTTATTTCAAATGGATGTTTTGGTTTCTAGTAATGGCAAATTCATTTGCTTGGATTTACCCCCACACAGATAACTATGGGATTTGAGATAAATGGCAGATAAATAAATACACAGATAAAAACAAATATTTGAAAGCATTATGGAGTGACAAAAATAAGGCAGGGGCTGGAAAAGAGTCTTAAAAGGTGTCCATTTGGGCCACTGTAATAAAAGTACCATAGACTCGGTGGCTTATAAACAACAGAAATTTATTTCCTAAGTGTTAGCACATTTAGTGTCTGGGCTGATTCACAGATGGCTGTCTTTTCTCTGTTCTCACATGGTGGGAGAGGTGAGGGAACTTTCTTCTATAAGGCTTCTAATCTCATCAACTCCCAAAAGCGCACCTCTAAATACCAGCACATTGGGGATTAAGTTTCAATATATGAATTTGGGGTTAGGGGAGCAGCAAAACCATTCATTCTATAGCAAAAGGTTAATCCTGAAAGAACAGAACTACAATGAGTGAGATTTGCCAGTCTGGCACTTTTTGATTTAGGTCATTTCTCAACCTACAAACCTTGCTGGAGTGGGCGGCAAGCTGCATTCTTACCGCCTTGAGGCATCAGAGGCATTTATCAGAGCAAGCAGAATGAGTCAAAAGCTAGAGAAGAGATGAAGAGTGTCACAGCTGTAGGAAACCTGAAGGTATGCATATAAACGTCACCAAATATTTGGCCTGATTACTAAATTATGCACATGCAGGGAAGTGTAAAAGGGACTATAAAAAGAACAAAAGCAGAAAGCTAAAATCATTGAGTGGATTTTAGCTGCTAGCCATCCAAGCAGGCATGGTCTGGCATTCGATTTCAGACCAGGTACTTATCTGCTAGAAAAAAAAAATAAATATTCTTCAGAAGAACATCATAGAATTCAGAACCTCTACAATATAACATCTATAGTATTCAATATACAATTACAAATTTACTAATCCTGTAAAGACACAGAACAATATACTCATAATTGAGAGAAAAACTGTCCTAAGAGAATGAACCCAAGAACCAAGGTGGTGCAATTAGCAGAAAAGAACTATAAAAATAAAAGCTGCTTGATATGCCAATTTGATGATGGCAGATGATGGAGTCATTAGACTTGAAAACAAAACTCATTAGAAATAGTTCAGTGTAAAATCAGAGAGACAAAAGGATGCAAGAAACAAAATCAGGAGTCTCAGTGCCACGTGGGAAAATATCAAGCCATCAAACATACATGTAACTGGAGTGTTCCAGGAAGAAAGGAGAGAGTAAATGGAAAGAAAAAAAATTCATATTTAGTAGTTGAAAAGATAGGCAAATCGTAAAAACCTTAAACCTAGAGAGTCAGCAAAATTCAGTATGGTGAATCTCCCAAAGAGAGAGAAATACAGATGAAATCCACCCAGGCAAATCAAAGTCATGCTGCCAAAATCGAAAGATGGAGACAAAACCTTGACAGTATCCAGGAAAAATTAGCATATTACCTTCAGGAAAACTAAAATATATTTGACATCTGACAAGTCATCATAAAGGAGACAAGAAGATAATGAAATTACATTTGAAATCCAGAGAGAAATATAAACATATGCCAAAGCAAAATTCTGTATCTGGCAAAACGATCCTTTAAAATTAAAAATTAGAATTCTACTACAGGGCATGATGGTAAAATGGGGACCATATTTGCCCCTCCTGATATAAACAACAAAAACAAAACTAATGGAATAAAAACAAACAACCAAAAACAACTTTTAGGCATTAGAAAACAGACCAAAAGAAACAAACCAAAACAAACACACAAACAAACAACAACAACAAAAACAGTGTCCTCTAGGGAAGGAAAACAAATGAGGTAAGCCCTACAATTGTTCTGTATTACTGCCTGGAGAGAGTCTTCAGGCTGAATCATAGACCAGAAAGACCAAAGAAATCCCAGAAGTCCCCCTGAGTTGAAATAAGAGAGGTGAATTCTCTTAGAGGCCACAGTAGCTAAAACAGATGGGTAAGAGAATTGGAGAATTGGAAACTACCATAAAAGAAAAGTGCACAAGAGAAAGCTCAGAAAAACTGGAAATAGTTTCCCTAAAATGTTCAGCTGAGTACCTATGGTTGGATACGTGTAAGAAATTAACCCAAAGTAAGGGTGGGGGTTAAGGGGCAAAAACAAAAACAAAACACCCGAATGAAACAAAAGAAAAATATCTTTGCTGCTCACACAAGGTTAGTAAATTTCATCTTCTCACCAGTAACTTGGAAAAATATCTTATACAGCATAGAGAATCAGGTCCAATCAACAGAAGGTTATTATTTCAGTAGTTAGGGGAAAAAACAACCCAAAGCTACAGACTGCTCAAGTCCTGAGTAACAAAACTTTTATGTTTTAAGCATCCTCAAAACAATGAAATTGTTTCTCAGTAACTTATCCAAGATAAACTACCAGAGTATTGAAAATATTATAAAAACATCCAGTCTATAGAATAGAACACACAAAGTTTGATTTCCAATAAAATATTTATAAGGTATTGAAAGAAACAGGAAACGATAACCCATCATGAGGAAAAAGAATCCATGCAAACAGACTGAGATTAATAAACAAGTCAATCAAAACAGCATTTGTAAGTACATTCATACATTCAAGAAGATAGAGAAAATCATAAGCCTATTCATTAGAGATATGTAATAAATGGATGGATACAGAATATTCAAGTCTAAAAGCAAAAATATATAGTCTCCTAAGAAAAAATATACAGTAGATAAGATTAATAGCAACTGAGACAAGGCAGATAAGGTATCAGTAATGTTGATGCATAGGTAGAAGTTATCTACATGAAACAGAGAAGAAAAAGAAAAGGAGGGAGGGTATGGGGGAAAAAAAGGAACAGAACACCAATGAGTTGTAGACCAATGTCAAGCAGCCAAATACATTCATACAATTAGCATCTCAACAGGAGAACAGAAAGGAGAAAATAAATAATTGAAGAAATAATGGCCAAAATATTAAATATAAACATTTGATAAAAATGTCAACCCATTAATTCACAAAGTTTAATGAACCCCAAGCAATAGCAATAATAAGCAAACAATACCAAGGACATCATAATGAAATTGCTCAAAACCCACTATAAAGAGAAAAGCATAAAAACAGGAACTTAAAGAGATTTGTACAGAGGGAAATAAATAAAAATTTCAGCAGATTTTTTATTTGTGCCAAGAGAAATGAGAGGAAACTGGAGCAATGTATTTAAAATACTGGAAACGTGGGTGCCTGGGTGGCTCAGTCAGTTAAGTGCCTGACTTCTGCTCAGGTCATGATCTCAGGGTTCCTGGGTTCCAGCCCCATATTGGGCTCTGTGCTGACAGCTCAGAGCCTGGAGCCTGCTTCAGATTCTGTGTCTCTCTCTCTCTGCTCCTCCCCTGCTCACCCTCTGTGTCTCACTCTCTCAAAAATAAATAAACATTAAAAATTTAATTAATAAATAAATAAATAAATAGATAGATAGATAAATAAATAAATAAATAAATAAACAAACAAACACTGGAAAGAAAAATAAAAGAAAGTTCCAGCTAGAATTTATACCCAGCAAACATATATTTTAAGAACAAAGATAGATCATATATACATCATATATACATATATACTATCATATATACAAAAGCTGAAAAAGTCACCAGCAACATACATGTACTAAAAAAACATTAAAGGAAAGCCTTGAAGCAGAAGAAAAATGATACTAGATGGAAATCTGGATCTACATAAAGGAATGAAGACAAATGGAAGTAGTAAATAAAGATATACTTAAAAAAATTGTAAATAATTGATTTTTCAGGCAGAAATAGTAAAAAACCTAGTGTTAGGTTTCTAAGACTTAAAACTAAAATACACGTGGGGTACCTAAAAGGAAAGCCTTGAAGCAGAAGAAAAATGATACTAGATGGAAATCTGGATCTACATAAAGGAATGAAGACAAATGGAAGTAGTAAATAAAGATATATTTAAAAAAATTGTAAATAATTGATTTTTCAGGCAGAAATAGTAAAAAACCTAGTGTTAGGTTTCTAAGACTTAAAACTAAAATACACGTGGGGTACCTGGGTGGCTGGGTAGGTTAAGCATTGGACTTCTGTTTTCTACTCAGGACACGATCTCATGGTTCATGGGTTTGAGCCCCGTGTCAGGCTCTGCACTGATAATGTGGAGAGGGTCAGGATTCTATTTCCCTCTCCCTCTGCTCCTCCCTTGCTCGTGCACACTTTCCCTCTCTCTCAAAATAAGTAAACAAACCTTTAAAATAAAATAAAATAAAATAAAATAAAATAAAATAAAATAAAATAAAATAAAATAAAATCCATGAGAAATACTAACATAAAGACCCAGAGTTGGGGAAATGAATTATGTAACTGCAAAATTTTTATATGCTAGATAAAACAGTATAAAGCTACCTGAAGATAGACTGAAGCATTAAAACTACATACTAGAAACCCTAAAACAACTACTAAAAAAAAAAAAAAAACCCACAACAAAGAGCTATAGTAAATAAGCCAATTTAGTAAATAGTAAACAATTTTAGTAAATTAACCTATTTAACAAATTAATTTTATTGATAGAAATAAAAGATCTCAATTCAAATGAAAGCAGGAAAAGAAGGAAAAAAACAGAGCAAAAGTCACATTAAATTTAAATAGAAAAACACTCCAATTAAAAAGCAGAAATTTTAAGATTAGGTGAAAAAAATAAGAATCACAAATATTGTATCTATGAAAACACACACTAAAAATACCCAAATATCTAGAAGTAAAAAGATAGAAAATGATACATTATGATAACAGTAATTGAAATAAAGGTGGGAAATGATTATTAACAATAGAGTGTATGTCAGAGCAAAGAATATTTCCAGGGATAAAAGTCATTTCATAATGATAAAAGGATCAATTCAGCAGGAAAACACAATTCTAAATATTTATATAACTAATAACACAACTTCAAAAGACATTAAATAACTTCCAAGAAGAAACTGAAAAATCCACAATTACAGCTAGAGATTTCAAAATTGTTCTCTAAACAATTGTTAGAACTTAGAAAAAAAAACAGGAAGAATATAGAAAATGTGCTTAATTAACCAGCTTGAGCTAAGTGGGATAGAACACTAATCCCATCAGCAGAACAGATTATAAGCACATGCTTATTATGTTCCTAATTTCTGAATAAATTTAAAATTTCAAGTTGTATAAGCTATGTCCCTTGACCAGATGGGACTTACTTGAAATTAAATATAAAACTCTAAAAAATTCTAAATATCTGGAAAATTATATATATATATTTACATTCTCACTAGCAACATATGAGAATTCTGGTTGTTCTAAGGATTCACTAACATTTGATGTTATGTGTGTGTGTTTTTAATTTTTATAATTCTAGAAAATGTATATTAGTGTAACATTATTGTTCATCTTTTCATTTCCCTAAGACTAATGCTTTTAAGCACTTTTGTGTATCTTTCTTTATTTGTCATTCATCTATCTTTTCTAAGTGCCTATTCAAGTCTTGGATCATTTTTCATTTTTTAGCTTTTTCTTAAATTTTTGTCTTTTTGTTATTGTCTCAAAAGATATGCAAATATATATATATTTACACTATATATGCATATATATATACATATTTATAGATAATAACCCTTATGTTAAATATGAAATCAAAAGGGAAACTAAGAAGTGTCTTCATCTAAATTATAAATTTAAATATATCCCACATTTTTAAATATGTGGGATGAAACTGAAGCATTAAATAAAAATTGTATCCTTGAGGCACCTTGGGTGGCTCACTTGGTTAAGCGACCCACTCTTGATTTCTGCTCAAGTCATGATCTCACGGACATGACAGATCTCACACAGAGTATGGAGCCTGCTTGGGATTCCCTCCCTCACTCTCTGCCCCCTGCCCCACTCACATGTACACTTGCTCTCTCTATCCCTCTCAAAATGAATAAATAAACTTAAAAAAAATTGTATTCCTAAATAAAGGTTTAATAAAATGTATCTAATGTTTCCATCTTAAAATTCTGGAAAGGAGCAACAAATAAAATCCAAAGTTATTACAATGAAATAAATAGAAAAAAAAATTTTTTAAATAGAATATAACTATTTTCTCAAAAAAGTTATTAAATTTGGCAATGCCTTTAGAAGACTAAGAGAAAGAGAGATTAAAAATTAGTAGTCATCAGAACGCACTGTTAAGAAAATTAAAGGTATGCCAGAGACTGGAAGAACATATTTGGAAAAAACATTTATCTAACAAATGCCCTGTACCAGAGTCTTATGAGTTGATAGCAAAAAGACAAAAAATTAAAAATAAATATAAACAAAAAATGAACCAAAGACTTGATAGGCTCTCAAAATATATATATAAATGACAAATAAAAAAAGATACAAAGAAGTGTGAACATCGTTAGTCATTAGCGAAATGATGTTATACTACTATATATCCTTTAGAATGGTAAAAACTAAAAATACACATAGCATTAAATGTTAGTGAATGTATAGAGCAATCAGAACTCTTATATATTGCTAATGAGAATGTAAACTTTTACAAATGCTTTGGAACATATTTTTTCAGTGCCTCAGAAACTGAAACACACTCATACTGTGACACAGGATGCCATGGGTAGGGAGGTAATTACCCAAGACAAATGAAAATACCCCTTTTATTCATAATAGCCAATACTACAAATGACCAGATGGTCTACCTATAGAAGAACAAATACATAAACTCTGGCATAGTCACACAATGGTATCTAAAAAAAAAAACAAAAAACAAAAACCTCTGCATGAAACAACACAGACTATTTTTACAGATATTATGCTGCGAACTAAAAAAATAAAATTAAAAAAGCAGGCACAAAACATACATGATTCCATTTAAATAAATTTCTAGAGCAGGCAAAGATAATGGATAAATGGATGGATATGTACATATATACTTATATACATGTTTATATATATACCTATATACATACATATGTATATATATGTCACCATAGCCTCTGAGAGGTGAAGGAAATTAAATGATGGAATTTTCTGGCTGGATAACTTCACACAGGGTATAAAAACAAACAAACAAAAAAGGTTGTTTCATTAATCAAAATTATAATATTAAGATTTGTGCATTTTATGTCACAGAATATTAATAGTAGTGAAGCCAGCTGGTGAACCCTAGTGATTATTGACAGAATGAAAGGGAATCAATAGATAAGAAGTAAGAATGAATAAGGAGGTGGTGTTTTGACTATTTCGAAGTTTGGGGCTTGAATATATGAGTAGAATTATATCTTTTCCAAGAATAAAATCAGAAATGACTGGAGCCTTGTCAATGTATAAGAAGAAAAGCCAAGTTTGGGACATAACGAACTTAATGTTCCTCTTGAATATCTAGGTAGAAGTGAACTCTGATTATCCAACTTACTGGAAATCTAAACTTAGTTAGATGTTCCATTTTAAAGCAACACACACATTCTGAGTATAAAATCTGATGAGTCAGTAAATGCATACTTTTTAGTTTAAACTAAGGCTTTAATTATAAAAATGTGGATGTTCATCAAACCAGCATAACGTTAATTTACCCACATGTGCAGAAATGCCAATACTATGTGGTGGTTATAAAAAGTTGAAGGAATCAAAGTATTTAGTATATACTAAGAGAAGAAAAGTGAGTTTCAATTAAAACTTGACTCCTTTAAAATTATGGGATGATTTCAAACTAAACTGCTGAATTTTAAAATCACATCGCCTGAGGCCTAATTTAGGTGAACATAATATATGTATGAATTCAGATTCATGTCATTTTTAGGTGAGAAATCTGATTCTGGATTATTTTAAAACCCACCATTTGTATTACACTGCTTGGACCTAGTTTTGTATTTATAATCTCATTGCTGAATTTTACGAAAACCTTTAAACGCTGTATTTCACGTGTAGAAATGTCAATTTCCATTGTACTTGATATACTTTTTGTTGCATTAGAAACACACTGGAAATGCAGCTCTGTGCTTGCCTGATGCTTTACAATGAATTTACATTTCATTTTCAATCCTCACAGACTCAAAATAAATATTCAATAAATCCATTTTATCTGTCTCTGGGCAAAAGTGCTTTGCAAAATAAGGAATTCTTTGTCAAATGTTGATGTAAGTCAAGGGCTTTTGTTATTTTACATGCCTCCAAGGATTACTACCTATAGGCTAACAGAAGAAATGATAAATGCTGCATAGCGCCCAACAGAAGTGACATAATATTCAAGAACAGTGCTCTAAATTGACGAATAGAATAACAACATGCACAGACACAGGACAAAGATAAATTTACCAGGGAATAAAATATTTTAAAAATTTCACAGTCCATGATTCCTTAAGGACTGTCAAGAGATAGGAAAATATCCAAACGGAGGCGAAAGCATTGGGGAAATAATGATTATTTGCCTATGGCTTTCCAGATGGTTTAGAAAAAGCTCTAGGGCAACATAATGCTTTAATGTACACAATAACAAGAAGGTATATATATTTTTAAAAGGATGCTAAGTGAATTATAAAATTCTGTGCAAAGACTCAGAATATAGTATCTGTGATCTTTATATTATTTATAAAAAAAAGGCAGAGAGGGGTAAATCAGAATTTTTAAGAAGCAAAGGCCATTTATAAACTACAGCATAAAAAATAATTCCATTATTTTGAAAAATTTAAGATGTTATTAGAAGGATGTAAAAAACTTAAATGAAAAAGGACAAAAAATCAGTATAGTCATTGTCAGCGGTGTTAAAGAAAGGATTCAGAATAATACTCAACCCCTAAGAAAATAAACTACTTCCTGCCAGAAATCTAAAAACACTCTGTCCTCCCAGGTAGAATTTGTATGAACAGCTGATAAAACAAGACTGCTGAGTTCAAGGTAAAGGTGGATATGAAAAAAGCCATATTGCTGATAGTCTTGAAAGAACAAATTACCTTAGAAATAGGAAATCCTTTTCCAGCCAAATGGCATTTTTAAAAACTTTTTCTTCTTCTTCACAAGAAAGAAAAAGAGAGAGAGAGAGAATCAATGAACAACCAAAGCATATATTGGTGCTGAGTACTAGATTTGTGAACTCTTAGTCATTTCTCAAACTGAAGTTGAATCAGTCATCTCTTCATTATGGAGAAAGATTTAAAGACATTTGATTAACCTTAAGAGGTTAAGGCTCAGCTCACCTGAAGGTCTTTGATTTGTTAAGTATAGGGATTCTAAGAGGCTATTATATTCTATTCCTCATTAAAAACATCAGAAGAGTAATAATTGTCTATGAGCCTGGAAACTGTCAAATAAAACTTATGAAAATGGTATAGTTTTACTAGTTAGAAAATATAATACATTTGCACTAAGGATCATCAAAGGATCTTTGTTATCCTGGGCTTGACTGGATTATTTTATCCTATAATCATAGAAGTGTACTATATATGGAACAAAATTTAAGAATTGCCCAAGTGTGTATTTTCTTTAAAGAAAAGACAGTGGATAAGGTTATCAAAGTAACTATATGGAATTTAAGCCCTTTAAATTTTTTAAATGCCAAAATAATTACAATTTATTATTATTTATTCAATTTTATCAATGTATATTTATCTGTCTTTATCCTTGGTATAAAATCTCAAGGAGTAGCAAGGGACAGAATCATTGTGTAATTTGAAAATCTTTGTAAGTTTCCAAAATGGTGACAACGTATTTAGCCTCTGTAGAGATTTGTTTATACAAATAACTTTACTAAATTCACAAATAAACAAAATTCTGAGCCAACATTTTACTTAAAACTCTAGACTCCTGGCTGGAATCTGCTGGTTCTTGAGCTCATTCAATGTCTGCACTCACATAAGGTATATAAGGCTATATATTTTCATCCTCTTTCACCCTGCCCTCTCTTTATAGACTTTTGAGATTTTTTTTATGACTATGAGCCCTAATCTAAATTATGGTTTTAAATTATCATTAATAAGCTGGGCAAATATTACCAATTCACTAAAATGATGTATTTCTCAGCTTCTTCACGTTTCATAAGAAACTGAATTATCATAAAATTCGTTGCAAGATGTCCATTATATTTTCTGTGAAGCATTCCTTATGTACCCAGGTAAAAACCCACTTTCTTCTGCGATCTTTTTACTTGGTACAGAGGACTTTTTGTGAATATTGTGCCACTATTATTGATTTGATATCCTTGCAGTAAATAATAAGAAAGGAGAATAAGACTATCTTTCTTGAGCCACAGTTCCTGGCATAGTATGTGATATATTACAGGCATCTTGATAGTTTGTCCCATAACTAAATGGTTGCCTTAATCACTCTCATTCCTAGAATATGTTCAGCCCCTATTCAGCAAAAAGCACTTGAACGGGGAGCCTGGGTGGCTCAGTCATTTGGGCGGACAATTCTTAATTTCAGCTCAGGTCATGTTCCCAGGGTCATGGGATCTAGCCCCACATAGGGCTACACGTGGAGTGTAGAGCCTGCTTAAGATCCTCTCTCTCTCCCTCTGCCCCTTTCCCCTGCTTTCTCCCCCTCCCTCCCTCCTGCCCTCCCTCTCAAATAAAAAAAATAAAAATAATAAAAAAACTTTAAAAAAACTCTTGAACTAAATACTTCAAGGAGTTTGTATATAGAATTATTTTTGACAATTTTATAGTAAAATAACATTGCAAAAAAATCTGAGATCAGAAATGTATTTAGCAATAAAAAGCTCAAACTCTTTACAATATTAAAACTGATCTGAAATGGAAAGTATCTGCACACAGTACTGGAATATAATCACAGACAGCCTGAACAAGCTTCAGAGAAGAGAGCCAGTTTACACAAAGTGAGTAAGACACTCCTTATATTAGGAAAAGGCAAAGAACAAAGAGAATAGCTCCTAAGCAGGTTGCCAAATATCCTCAGAGGCTTTTAAAATAACAATGGCAGATTTGAATCAGGATAGGAGTGGGAATCCAAGCCAGTAAGTTTGTGGGTAGGGCTCTAATACTTTTCTTTTTATTTATAAGCAAAGGCCAATAATATTAGCTTTCACAAGTAAACAATAGAAATAAAATTAAAATAGGCCATCTCTAGGATACAGTTTCTTGAACACTGCTCTTTGTTTTTGTGTTTAATGATATATATTTTATTCCCATATCTTCTAACATTGTGTGTGGATCATTAACAGTCATAGAATGCATTTGCCGTATCTATAACACTTTCCTTGATGTGGAAAATAATTCCCCACCAAATGAGGATTTTAAAAGGATAAAAGGGAAAGTACATCCTGAATCTAAATGATTTCTATTTACTAGCTCAGTTCTAAGAGGAACAAGCTAAAACTATGATTATAGTTTTAAATTATTATTGTTTTGTTTTGTTTTCTTTTACGACAAATATTTGAGCAGGCCTTTTTGAAAGTCTTTTGTAAGCAACAGTGTCAAGTAGATAAAAATTTACACTCTTTGTTGTATTCCTTGCAAAATAGCATAACTTTTTTAAAAAGCTTATTCATTTATTTTGAGAGAGAGAGCATGTACACATGAGTGAGGGAGGGGCAGAGAAAGAGGGAGAGAGAGAGAATCCCAAGCAAGCCCAACCCTTCAGCAGGGAGACTGAGGTAGGCTCAAACTCACAAACCACAAGATCATGACCTGAGCTAAAAACCGACCCACCCAGGTGCTTCTAGCATAACTTTTTTTTTTAAGTTTGAATTGTAAACTTTGGTTAGCCAGTGAAGAATCAGTTTAATCTCATATACTACTGAACACTTTACAGGTGAAAGGGATGTGTATTAGAGACAGTATTTGAAGAGAACTAAAAGCAAGAGAAAAGTCATCTGGGGGGTACCTGGGTGGCTCAGTCGGTTAAGCCTCTGACTCTTGGTTTTGACTCAGGTCATAATTTTGCAGTTTCGTGAATTTGAGCCCCATGTTGGGCTCTGTGCTGACAGCATAGAGCCTGCTTGGTATTCTCTCTTCCTTTCTCTCTGCCCCTTCCCCACGAGTGCTGTCTCTCTCTCAATCTCTTTCTGTCTCTGTCTCTGTCTCTCTCTCTCTCTCTCTCTCTCTCCTTCTCTCAAAATAAACCTTTAAAAAGTTAAAAAAAAAAAAAAAAGAAAGAAAAGTCATCTGTGCCTCCCCCCTTCCCTCCAGTTTTCCTTGATTATGTTCTAAAGATCAAATAGCTTTAAAAGGTCACAAAGTTGGTCAATGCTTTTCCTTTCCTTGCTAGCAAACTACAATGGAATTCCTCTGTAATAATACACATTCCTTTAATAAGAAAACATTTTGCTGATATGTAAAATATAAGTCACTGTGCACTTTTTTATGAATGGTGAAATACTGAATGAGTCAAGAATTCTGGGTAAGATATAATAAGAAAGCATCTTGCCTTGCGAAGTTTTAAGGAACTCAAGTTATAAAAATGGGAGCAATGAGAAAAATAATAGAATTTAAAGCATTTTAAATTTATTTTTCCAAATCTGGCTTTTTTCTGATACCTAAAAGTCGTGTTATCATTAGAATTTGGTACAACTTGGCTGGACAAAGGATCATTATGTTCTGTTAAATTACACTGGGACTCCAGGAACTATACTTATCAGAAGTAATGGCTGCTGGTCCTGGGAACATATAAAGAGATCACTAGACAATCAAACACTTGTATCTCAGCTCAATCTTCTAACTAGTATATGCATTATATATTAACTAATCTGAACATTTATATAATGTCATCATAGTTTTATCATATTACAATGTAATTACCTCAGAGAAATCTAACTGAACCCCCAACATTTACTTAAATGCAGCCTTTCTGGTGTCTTGTATAACTTCATATAGCCACATGAGGGTAGGATTAATTCATTGTTCTGTATTCTTACTTGATATTTTTCATGATTCTAATCAGTGTTTGCCAAGATAACGATGACTTCTCCTACAGTACCATGTGCCTTTTGGAATTATCCTTGCGTGGAATGACATGGATAGAGCTAGAGAGTATTTTGCTAAGCAAAATTAACTCAGAGAAGGGCAAATACCATATGATTTCACTCATTTTCACCCATATGTGGAATTTAAGAAACAAAACAGATGAACAGAGAGGGGAAGAAGAGAGGCAAACCAGGAAGTGGACTCTTAACTATAGAGAATAAACTAAGGGTTGCTGGAGTGGAGGTGGGCAGGGGATGGGTGACAGGTATTAAGAAGGACAACTGTGATGAACACTGGGTGTTTTAAGTGATGAATCACCGAATTCAACTCCTGAACCTAATATTACACTGTATGTTAGCTAAATGGAGTTTAAATAAAAGTTTGAATAAAATTAAAATTAAAAGTATAAAAAAAACCACTATTAATTAAAGTAGCTTATTTTCGAAAAGCTGTTTATTTAGGTATAACTGCAAACTTTTCCCTCATTTGGTTTACCATTCTCCATCTCTCTCTCTCTCACTCATTATGTACACATAGTGTTAAAAAACAAGACAAAAGGCCCAAAATGGAGTCACTTATGCTAAGCCAGTCACCAAACTGAGAATTAATTACAGTTTTGGTTTACCCAGAAATGGAACCTTAAACTGAGCAGGGATCACCTGATCATACTAGTTAATCTGCCTGATAGATCCCATTACCCCCTAAAGGTTATCTCTCAATAACCAACCTTTTTTTTTTTTTTTTTTTTGCCTAATTTAACTTCTGCTCCTGCTCCCTTCTGTCTATATAAGTCTTTCATTTTGTAGAACTCCCAGGAGTTCCTTTCTATCTGCTAGATTGGATGCTGCCTAATACAAATTAACATTTACTCAAACTTTTAAAATTCTGAATATGTCTCAGTTTATCTTTTAACTGTTCTGGTGTCAAAAGAGGGAACCAAATGAGACCCCTATAGCCCCCAGGAGTAATGAGCAAACAGACACATGTATCTGTGGAGCCCCTTATACTTACTGCTGTCTCACTGCCTCTGGGGACCATCTGCTGTCTAAGATCTTAGCTCTGCAGTTTCTGTATTAAGAGCTTTCAGACTTCCTTTGAGCATTTCTTTTTCTGGACTGGGTCCAGAAACCAGCTGGAGTTGGGCCGGGTCTAACTTAGCAACTAGACTATGTCTGGAGAGTCGGATGGTCCCACTTAAGTTGAACTGTGTACAGTGTGAGATTTCAGGTGAGTAAAATTTCGTTTTAAGGCTCAACAAGAAAGTTAACCTCACCAAAGATAATCTTTGAATTATAGTGGCCACAGTGGAGAACATTTAACCATCTTAGATAAGCAGAGACATTTATAAGGTATCCTAGAGAAAAAGGGGTCTCAGCCAAGGACTTATTATAAAGTGTAGATGTAAAATTGTTTTTCCTCCTCTACAGTTTCTGGTGACCAGGATGAGACCTTCTGGGATACCCCACCCACTCTCAAGCCTGCAGACAAGATCCTGCAAAAACTGGCAGACAGCAGCAATGGGTGAGAATTCATACCAAAGTGAGTAATCCCAGATCTTCATCTGCTGTGCCTGGTCAAGAAGGTAAAATTTCATGTTGTCCCTTCCTTCCCAAATTCAGAAGGGAGTCAAAAAAAACATTTTTAAGAACTTGATCCTTGATTTAGGACTTAAGAATTTGTGTTGGGATATCCAATGGTTGTTAATCCTTTCTATCCCAGGGACAGTTAGTGACTTTTTGTTTCTCTTATTTTATGTCCCGAGAATTTGGCTTCATAGTCATCAAGTTGTGAGCCTCCAAAATATGGACAGACAGAAATGTGGGTTACACCCCATTTGCTGCTAGATACAGGTGAACAAAAACGTGAGGTGCACTGCATTTGTGACTAGGGTCCTACCAAATGTTGCCGGCTCTCAGGGTAACTAAGGCTTGCTTTCTTTTGGTTAATCTTTGAGAATGGCTCTGGAACTTGGGAGGATAGTACCTTTTTCACTCTTTTTGAGGATGCTTCTGGCATTTTGGGGGTTGTTCAACATTGTCAAGGATATTTACTTTTTGTCCTGAAACATGACAAGATATTTAAATGGATTTTTTAAAGTAGTTTTAAGGCCATCAGAAGTTGGCCAAATTGGAAGTTAATATTCAGAGCCTGATGATTTTTTTTTGGCCTTTTCCAGTAAGCTAAAATGAAACTTTATACCCACAGGGAGAGAAAACCATTCTGAAGCCTTTGTGGGAAGGATTTGCTAAAACATTCCAAAGATGCACAGCTCTAAATCTAGAATATAGGAATCCAATGATTTACATAACAGTGTAAGATCTTTTCCCTGATAAAAGGAATCAAACAGAAAATAAGGCAGTTCGATGGCTAGATCAGTCCCTTGATATCATCAGGTTGCAACCCAGTTCTTTGAGGAATTAAAAAACTGTACTTGTTTTACAAATTAAGCTTTTACAAGAACAGAAATACAGCTCTAGAAACAATTCAAAGCCCATATTCTTTTTACCAATTCCAAAACTGCCCCTATAACCTCAATAGGCCGGTAGATAATGGAAAAGATCTGGACTTAGGGAACAAAAGTCCTTGGTGAAACTTATATTTTTTTCTGTGTGCCTGTTGAGGTGTAAGAATTCTGTGTGGTCTTCTCTAGGGACCAAGGTAGTTACTATCAGAAGGAAAAAAAAAAAAAGAAAAAGAAAGTCTATTTTGAAAACTAGGCCTAGAAAAAATGATAAAAGTTTCTTCCACAAGTATTAGTAAAAAGTTTTAGCCATCTGTCATCTGAGCAGGTAATCTTAACTAATTCCATCTGCCAGAAACACAATTTGGATGCAAATGTTCTTTTATAAACTAGTGAGTTATACATTATCATAACTGTCTCAATAGCTAAAATTTTAAAACAACAGCTATAAGATCTCTGTTCATGTTTCTATATTTACATATATCCATATATGTATATTACAAATGTGTAATCTTTTTTCTACCCCTGGAAGACATTGCCAAAATGAATTTGTAAAGAGCTCTATTTAATTGGCTTACAGGCAAACAATTGTTTATATAAATCAAGTATACTCACAGAAATAAAAAAAACTAACCCAAATGCTTTTCAATTTCACATAATCAAGGATAATCTTCAGTAAATAAAAGCTAGGTTAAGTTTCCTGGTTTAATTAAAAAGAGCCAATTCTTAGAGTTATCAGTATTAAATACAGTAGTTTTATTCTACCTTGATTTCCTCAAAGTCAAATAAGCTTATGTCATTTCAACCACAGAATTTGTCAGCAAGAAAGATAATTTAACACGATGGTTAGCTGCTTAATATCTCATGAAATTTTCATGAATCATCTAAACTTAATTGTTAAGAACAAGGAAATTAAATAGACGTAAGATAAAAGTCTATATACTTTTCAACAATTGTGATGTAGGTCTCCATTTATCTTTCAGCAATATATACATACACATATACACTCATATGTTTATGCATATACATATATTAACGTGTATCCACATTTAATATTCATCTAAAATTTCTTAATCTATACCCTGATAAGTATTCTGTGTAACGACATAAAAGTAAAAATCACCCCTAATCCTCATTCAGGCATTTTACTGGTGTAAAAAACGCTTTAAATGAAATGGTATGGAGGTTTTGAAATATCTGAAAATGGTGGCCAGGACGCAAATCAGAGATAATGTGCAATTTTGATCTTCGAAGTTAAAGTCCAGGTTCTATACTTCTTTCTCTTAGAAATATGACTCTGTTCTACTCATCCCCCTAGCTATCTATCTATCGATGCCCACCTTGGTCTCAGTCTCCACCAAAAGCAAATTAACGGGCTGTAGTGTGAAAGCTCAGAAAATTATATATTTCTTACTTGCAGTATTCCAAATGTCATTGTTTTCATTATGCAACATATCATCTATATCAAACCCTATTTTTGACTCATTTTTTTTTCAGTAACAGAATTTAGTGATTCATTACTTACATATAACATCCAGTGCTCATCCCAACAAGTTTCCTCCTTAATGCCCTTCGCCCACTTCGCCCATCCCCCCACCCAACACCTGGCCAGCAACTCTCAGTTTGTTCTCTGTATTTAAGAGTCTCTGATGGTTTGTCTCCCTCTCTATTTTTATATTATTTTTGCTTCCCTTCCCTTATGTTCATCTGCTTTGTATCTTAAATTCTACATGAGTTAAATCATACATTTGTCTTTCTCTGATTTATTTTGCTTAACATAATACTCTTTAGTTCCATCCACATTGCTGCAAATGGCAAGGTTTCATTCTTTTTGATTGCCGAGTAATATTCCATTATATTTATATACCACATCTTCTTTATCCATTCATCCATCAGTGGACATTTGGGCTCTTTCCATACTTTGGATATTGTGAATTGTGCTGCTATAAACATTTGGGTGCATGTTCCCCTTCGAATCAGCACTCCTGTATCCTTTGGATAAATACCTCATAGTGTAAGTTCTGGGTCATAGTTCTATTTTAATTTTTTTGAGGAACCTCCACACTGTTTTCCAGAGTGGCTGTACCAGTGGGCATTCCCACCAACAGTGTAAAAGGGTTCCTCTTTCTCCACGTCCTCACCAACATCTGTTGTTTTCTGAGTTGTTCATTTTAGCCATTATGACAGGCGTAAGGTGGGATCTCACCGTGGTTTTGATTTGTACTTCCCTGATGACGGGTGATGAGCATCTTTTCATGTGTCTGTTAGCCACCTGGATGTCTTCTTTGGAAAAGTGTCTGTCTTTTGCCCATTTCTTCAGTGGATTATTTCTTTTTTGGGTGTTGAGTATGATAAGTTCTTTATAGATCTTGGATACTAGCCCTTTAGCTGATATGTTTTGGCTTTGTGAAGAATACTGGTGTTATTTTGATAGGGATTGTATGTTGTTTTCTTAACCTGTTTCTGTTTTGTTATTTTTTTCATCTGTTTACCTTGACTTGTTAACATGTAGTATTTTATGCAGTGCTCTGGCATTTTTACTGGGAATATTTCTCTAGATAGCTAGACCACAATGTTGGAGGAAAAGGGATATATAAATGCTGTTTTCCAAGGGGAAAACTGCTACTATTTTCAGATAGAATGTCTTCGAATGACACCTATTAGTTCAAGATTTTCAAATATTTTAATCTTTGTTTATGATAAAATTTTTTTCTCAATATATGAAATTTATTGTCAAATTGGTTTCCATAAAACACCCAGTGCTCATCCCAAAAGGTGCCCTCCTCAATACCCATCACCCACCCTCCCCTCCCTCCCAGCCCCCATCAACCCTCAGTTCTCAGTTTTTAACAGTCTCTTATGCTTTGGGTCTCTCCCACTCTAACCTCTTTTTTTTTTTTTCCTTCCCCTCCCCATGGGTTTCTGTTAAGTTTCTCAGGATCCACACAAGAGTGAAAACATATGGTATCTGTCTTTCTCTGTATGGCTTATTTCACTTAGCATAACACTCTCCCGTTCCAACCATGTTGCTACAAAGGGCCATATTTCATTCTTTCTCACTGCCACGTAGTACTCCATTGTGTATATAAACCACAATTTCTTTATCCATTCATCAGTTGATGGACATTTAGGCTCTTCCATAATTTGGCTACTGTTGAGAGTGCTGCTATAAATATTGGGGTACAAGTGCCCCTATGCATCAGCACTCCTGTATCCCTTGGGTAAATTCCTAGCGGTGCTATTCCTGGGTCATAGGGCAGGTCTATGTTTAATTTTTTGAGGAACCTCCACACTGTTTTCCAGAGTGGCTGCACCAGTTTGCATTCCCACCAACAGTGCAAGAGGGTTCCCGTTTCTCCACATCCTCTCCAGCATCTATAGTCTCCTGATTTGTTCATTTTGGCCACTCTGACTGGCGTAAGGTGATATCTGAGTGTGGTTTTGATCTGTATTTCCCTGATGAGGAGTGACGTTGAGCATCTTTTCATGTGCCTGTTGACCATCCGAATGTCTTCTTCAGAGAAGTGTCTATTCATGTTTTCTGCCCATTTCTTCACTGGGTTCTTTGTTTTTCGGGTGTGGAGTTTGGTGAGCTCTTTATAGATTTTGGATACTAGCCCTTTGTCCGATATGTCATTTGCAAATATCTTTTCCCATTCCGTTGGTTGCCTTTTAGTTTTGTTGGTTGTTTCCTTTGCTGTGCAGAAGCTTTTTATCTTCAAAAGGTCTCAATAGTTCATTTTTGCTTTTAATTCCCTTGCCTTTCGGGATGTGTCAAGTAAGGAATTTCTGCAGCTGAGGTCAGAGAGGTCTTTTCCTGCTTTCTCCTCTAGGGTTTTGATGGTTTCCTGTCTCACATTCAGGTCCTTTATCCATTTTGAGTTTATTTTTGTGAATGGTGTAAGAAAGTGGTCTAGTTTCAACCTTCTGCATGTTGCTGTCCAGTTCTCCCAGCACCATTTGTTAAAGAGACTGTCTTTTTTCCATTGGATGTTCTTTCCTGCTTTGTCAAAGATGAGTTGGCCATACGTTTGTGGGTCTAGTTCTGCGGTTTCTATTCTATTCCATTGGTCTATGTGTCTGTTTTTCTCCCAATACCATGCTGTCTTGATGACTACAGCTTTGTAGTAGAGGCTAAAGTCTGGGATTGTGATGCCTCCTGCTTTGGTCTTCTTCTTCAAAATTACTTTGGCTATTCGGGGCCTTTTGTGGTTCCATATGAATTTTAGGATTGCTTGTTCCAGTTTCGAGAAGAATGCTGGTACAATTTTGATTGGGATTGCATTGAATGTGTAGATAGCTTTGGCTAGTATTGACATTTTGACAATATTTATTCTTCCAATCCATGAGCACAGAATGTCTTTCCATTTCTTTATATCTTCTTCAATGTCCTTCATAAGCTTTCTATGGTTTTCAGCATACAGACCTTTTACATCTTTGGTTAGATTTATTCCTAGGTATTTTATGATTCTTGGTGCAATTGTGAATGGGATCAGTTTCTTTGTCTTTCTGTTGCTTCATTGTTAGTGTATAAGAATGCAACTGATTTCTGCACATTGATTTTGTATCCTGCAACTTTGCTAAATTCATGCATCAGTTCTAGCAGACTTCTGGTGGAGTCTATCGGATTTTCCATGTATAATATCATGTCATCTGCAAAAAGTGAAAGCTTAACTTCATCTCTGCCAATTTTGATGCCTTTGATTTCCTTTTGTTGTCTGATTGCTGATGCTAGAACTTCCAACACTATGTTAAACAAAAGCGGGGAGAGTGGACATCCCTGTCGTGTTCCTGATCTCAGGGAAAAAGTTCTCAGTTTTTCTCCATTGAGGATGATGTTAGCTGTGGGCTTTTCATAAATGGCTTTTATGATCTTTGAGTATGTTCCTTCTATCCCGACTTTCTCGAGGGTTTTTATTAAGAAATTGCTGAATTTTGTCAAATGCTTTTTCTGCAACGATTGACAGGATCATATGGTTCTATTCTTTTCTTTTATGAATGTGATGTATCACGTTGATTGATTTGCGAATGTTGAACCAGCCCTGCAGCCCAGGAATGAATCCCACTTGATCATGGTGAATAATTCTTTTTATATGCTGTTGAATTCGATTTGCTAGTATCTTATTGAGAATTTTTGCATCCATATTAATCAGGGATATTGGCCTGTAGTTCTCTTTTTTTACTGGGTCTCTGGTTTAGGAATCAAAGTAATACTGGCTTCATAGAATGAGTCTGGAAGTTTTCCTTCCCTTTCTATTTTTTTGGAATAGCTTGAGAAGGATAGGTATTATCTCTGCTTTAAACGTCTGGTAGAACTCCCCTGGGAAGCCATCTGGTTTTGGACTCTTATTTGTTGGGAGATTTTTGATGACTGATTCAATTTCCTCGCTGGTTATGGGTCTGTTCAAGCTTTCTGTTTCCGCCTGATTGAGTTTTGGAAGCGTGTGGGTGTTTAGGAATTTGTCCATTTCTTCCAGGTTGTCCAGTTTGTTGGCATATAATTTTTCATAGTACTCCCTGATAATTGCTTGTATCTCTGAGGGATTGGTTGTAATAATTCCATTTTCATTCATGATTTTGTCTATTTGGGTCCTCTCCCTTTTCTTTTTGAGAAGCCTGGCTAGAGGTTTATCAATTTTGTTTATTTTTTCAAAAAACCAACTCTTGGTTTCACTGATCTGCTCTACAGTTTTTTTAGATTCTATATTGTTTATTTCTGCTCTGATCTTTATTATTTATCTTATTCTGCTAGGTTTAAGCTGTCTTTGCTGTTCTGCTTCTATTTCCTTAGGTGTGCTGTTAGATTTTGTATTCGGGATTTTTCTTGTTTCTTGAGATAGGCCTGGATTCCAATGTATTTTCCTCTCAGGACTGCCTTCGCTGCATCCCAAAGCGTTTGGATTGTTGTATTTTCATTTTCATTTGTTTCCATATATGTTTTAATTTCTTCTCTAATTGCCTGGTTGACCCACTCATTCTTTTAGTAGGGTGTTCTTTAACCTCCATGCTTTTGGAGGTTTTCCAGACTTTTTCCTGTGGTTGATTTCAAGCTTCATAGCATTGTGGTCCGAAAGTATGCATGGTATGATCTCAATTCTTGTATACTTATGAAGGGCTGTTTTGTGACCCAGTATGTGATCTATCTTGGAGAATGTTCCATGTGCACTCGAGAAGAAAGTATATTCTGTTGCTTTGGGATGCAGAGTTATAAATATATCTGTGAAGTCCATCTGATCCAGTGTATCATTCGGGGCCCTTGTTTCTTTATTGACCATGTGTCTAGATGATCTATCCATTTCTGTAAGTGAAGTGTTAAAGTCGCCTGCAATTACCACATTCTTATCAATAAGGTTGCTTATGTTTGTGAGTAATTGTTTTATATATTTGGGGGCTCCTGTATTCGGCACATAGACATTTATAATTGTTAGCTGTTCCAGATGGAGAGACCCTATAATTATTATATAATGTCCTTCTTCATCTCTTGTTAGGGCCTTTAATTTAAAGTCTAGTTTGTCTGATATAAGTAAGTATGGCTACTCCAGCTTTCTTTTGACTTCCAGTGGCATGATAAATAGTTCTCCATGTCCTCACTCTCAATCTGAAGGTGTCCTCAGGTCTAAAATGAGTCTCTTGTAGACAGCAAATGGATGGGTCTTTTTCTTTTTTTATCCATTCTGATACCCTATGTCTTTTGGTTGGCGTATTTATTCCATTTACATTCAGTGTTATTATAGAAAAATATGGGTTTAGAGTCATTGTGATGTCTGTAGGTTTCATGCTTGTAGCCATTTCTCTGGTACTTTGTCTCACAGGATCCCCCTTAGGATCTCTTGTAGGGCTGGTTTAGTGGTGACGAATTACTTCAGTTTTTGTTTGGGAAGACCTTTATCTCTCCTTCTATTCTAAATGACAGACTTGATGGATAAAGGATTCTTGGCTGCATATTTTTTCTGTTCGTCACATTGAAGATTTCCTGCCATTCCTTTCTGGCCTGCCAAGTTTCAGTAGAGAGATCCGTCATGAGTCTTATAGGTCTCCCTTTATATGTTAGAGCATGTTTATCTCTAGCTGCTTTCAGAATTTTCTCTTTATCCTTGCATTTTGCCAGTTTCACTATGATATGTCGTGCAGAAGATCGATTCAAGTTAGGTCTGAAGGGAGTTCTCTGTGCCTCTTGGATTTCAATGCCTTTTTCCTTCCCCAGATCTGGGAAGTTCTCAGCTATTATTTCTTCAAGTACACCTTCAGCACCTTTCCCTCTCTCTTCCTCCTCTGGAATACCAATTTTGCGTATATTATTTCTCTTTAGTGCATCACTTAGTTCTCTAATTTTCCCCTCATCCTCCTGGTTTTTATCTCTTTTTCTCAGCTTCTTCTTTTTCCATAATTTTATCTTCTAGTTCACCTATTCTCTCCTCTGCCTCTTCAATCTGAGCCGTGGTTGTCTCCATTTTATTTTGCAGCTCACTGATAGCATTTTTTACCTCCTCCTGGCTGTTCCTTAGTCCTTTGATCTCTGTAGCAAGAGATTCTCTGCTATCCTCTATACTGTTTTCAAGCCCAGTGATTAATTTTATGACTATTATTCTAAATTCACTTTCTGTTATATTGTTTAAATTGTTTTCGACCATTTCGTTAGCTGTTGTTATTTTCTGGACGTTTTTCTGAGGGGAATTCTTCCGTTTTGTCATTTTGGATAGTCCCTGGAGTGGTGCGGAACTGCAGGGCACTTCCCCTGTGCTGTCTTGAATAACTTGCGTTGGTGGGCAGGGCTGCAGTCAGACCTGATGTCTGCCCCCAACCCACCGCTGGGGCCACAGTCTGGTGTGTGCCTTCTCTTCCCCTCTCCTAGGGGCGGGATTCAGTGTGGGGTGGCATGGCCCGTCTGGGCTACTTGCACACTGCCAGGCTTGTGGTGCTGGGGATCTGGTGTATTAGCTGTGGTGGATCGGCAAGGTGCACAGGGGCGGGAGTGGCAGGCTCAGCTCGTTTTTCCTTCGGAGATCCACTTTGGGAGGGGCCCTGCGGCACTGGGAGGGAGTCAGACCCACTGCCAGAGGGATGGACCTGCAGATGCACAGCATTTGGTGTTTGCATGGTGCAGGCAAGTTCCCTGACAGGAACCGGTTCCCTTTGGGATTTTGGCTGGGGGATGGGTGAGGGAGATGGCGCTGGCGAGCGCCTTTGTTCCCCACCAAGCTGTGCTCTGTCTTCCGGGGCTCAACAACTCTCCCTCCCGTTGCCCTCCAGCCCTCCCGTTGTCCTCCAGCCCTCCCGTTCTCCAAGCAGAGCTGTGAGCTTATAACCTTCCAGATGTCAAGTCCCACTTGCTGTCGGAACATACTCTGTCCGGCCCCTCCGCTTTTGCAAGCCAGACTCTGGGGCTCTGCTTGGCCAGGAGGCCGCCCCTCTGCCCCGGCTCCCTCCCACCAGCTGGAGCGGGCACCGCCTCTCCGCCCTTCCTACCCTCTTCCGTGGGCCTCTCGTCTGCGCTTGGCTCCGGGGAGTCCGTTCTTCTAGTCTTCTGGTGGTTTTCTGGGTTATTTAGGCAGGTGTAGGTGGAATCTAAGTGATCAGCAGGACGCGTACTGAGCCCAGCATCCTCCTACGCCGCCATCTTCCCAGGATTCTATAATACACTTCTTTATACTTGCCTAACTTCTTATTAAATGAAAGGAAAGCAGTAAATTCAGTTGTTCTAATACAGATTTCAGCCACCCTGGAATGGTGCATGTGAGCTAAATGGCTTTCATTAGTAAGGTCACATATTGTTTTCTCTCTATTCCCAGTTATGAGTACACATTTTCCTTTACTATAGGACTTCACTGCAGATTACAGGACACAGTCACAACATTCTAACACATCAACCCTCCTGACCCCTCCAACTAAGTTTTCCTAAATTACAGGAGTTACAAGTTCAAGCAAATGCTTCACTAACCCTTAAAAGGGACTGTTGGCTTCCATGCAGGGCATGTAGTAATCCCAACTACTCCTCAACCTCTCCTGACTCAGGCTAGTCCAAGTGTTATTATCCATTAATGCTATACCTATTTATGATATCTACATGGGTATTTTTCACTATTATTAGTGTCACGTGACAGAAGACATAATTTAGAAAGTTTGTGTACATCTATTTTCAGGTATGCTCTATTTGGTATGAAAAACAATGGTACTGCTATTAAAGATGTCTTTTCATCTGTAGACTCTATTTTCTCTACAATAGTTTAATTACTAGGCATTTCTCAATATATTGTGGTAAATGTAGGCACTGTATCTCCATACTAACACATCACCAATATATACTATAAAGATTTGCAATACTAGAAAGTATTTACCATTGAGAAAAACTTTTTTAAAATTTTGGAAAATCTCTAATATTTCCCAGTGAAGTGTTTCAGCCAAAATACCCACATTAATTCTGACTGGTCCAAGTTGAGTCATTCACTTACATCTGAGTCAATAATGTTTTGTAGCAAGTAGAACATCTATCATGTCAACTAGGATCCTAAACTACTCTTTCATCCAGAAATTGGGTCGATTCTAAAATCACTACTGTCTAGAATAAAAGATGGGTAAGTTTTCAGTAACTTCCTGAACAGATAATAGATAGGTATTTTTCTTTTTTCCTCCATTACCTTTGTTTCTTTTTTCCCCCCTCTTTGCTTTGATCATTCTCTTCTGTGAAATTTTTTCCTCAAATCTACCAAATAAAACTATTTCTGGTCACTATTATTAAATATATTTATTCTGAAAACAGTCAAGAATATACCAGATTTCATTAATTATGTTTCAAGTTATACACTAATAAAAAATGTAATGCTGCAGCAGGTATTTTTTTTTTTTTAATATTTTTTTCTGTTTTTGAGTATATGATTGAAACTATATGACTAGGCACAAGTCTCAATTATAGAAAAATATTTGGGCAAACATTTAGCATTTGGTGAATAATGAATGCTTTGAGCGTTCTCCAGTTAATATCCTTCTTGACAACAGTGTTTTTATTAAATAAGTGTCATGCATTCATTAGTTAATGTATTCAATTTTTTTATTTATTTTATTTTTTAACGTTTTATTTTATTATTGAGAGATAGAGACATAGCATGAGCATGGAAAGGGCAGAGAGAGGAGGAGACACAGAATCTGAAGGAGGCTCCAGGCTCTGAGCTGTTAGCACAGAGCCTGATGCGGGGCTCGAACTCAAACCATGAGATCATGACCTGGGCTGAAGTTGGGACACTTAACTGAGCCACCTGAGCGCGCCATCAATTTTTTTTTTAACTTTTAAATAAGTAACATTTTTAAGACCATTCTACTCAAGTACGTACCAAACTACATATTGGAAAAAAATTTCTTCAGCACAGAACGGATCATTCTAACATGAAAAAGGGAATCAAATAACATCCTGGAAGTGTATGATCTTGAGATTATATAGTTCATCTCTGCCTTTTCTGCCCATGCCTTTTGAATTCCAAGTAGCGCTATTTTGTTGCTACTGTAATTTTCATTACAATAGTTTAGAAGTATAGCAATAGAAGCAATTTACTTCTCCCAGTCTACTGGTTCAAATCCTATCGTCAGGAAGTTTCCTTAACAACAGTCTTTTAATACCTATTTGTTTTTCAATTTGTCCTAGAAACACTTTCAAGTAGTAGCATTAGCAATTTTTTAAACGTGTTATTTCTGTGTGTTATACAATGTTGTCTGTATTCAAAGTAAATCTGGTACTCTGGTAGGAATCAAATACCAGTCTATCAAAACATCCAAGTTCAAGACCAAGCTTCTAAATTTGCTAACCCACAGTTTTAAACGAAAATTGGTATTCTTCTTAATGTGACTGCAACATCTGCACAGTTAGAGGGCACAGATAGAAGGGCCAAGTCTGTTTTCTACCTACCAGATATCTAGATATTTTACATTTAATACCAATCTTGTAAAGCTAGTAACAACTTCACTATTATCAACAGTTTCTCCAGGAAACTCTGAAGTTCATCAAGATGATAATAAGAAAGATACAGCACTATATAGCCATGTTACTGATCACTCAAAGTTGCTCAGATTGATTTTTCTTTTGCAAGAGATGGAGAAAGGCGATGCCAGTGTCCCAGCACTGGTGCTAGCTTATCACCTGACCCCACTGAAACTCTACTTCCAAAGAGAAAGGAAGATAAGTTGTCAAATGACAAAACAGAGACTTCAGGTAGAATTCAATATCAACATTTGATTTAGAAAATGGCAGAACACTGGTCTGTCACAAACTATTTCCTCTTTTAGACTTTTTGCCTATGTTCAAAATTCACAGATTCTGGGAATATCGAAATGGAGATCATCAAGGGGCCATTTTTCTGCCTACCACAGAAAGTAAAGGGATGAGTCTTTCTAGATAGATCACATTGGGATGAAATTGTACCTGTGCAGGCAAAAGGAAGCATAGAAACTACTGATAGTGTAGGTGGAGTTTTTCAAATGGCCAGAAAAACATACTCTTTATTTATACAAGGGAAAATCATCTATATACTTTATTTTCACATTGATTTTCACATTGAAAATGTGAATCATTCACATTTCACACAAGATTTTCACACTGATAAAATTCACACACAATCATTCACGAGATTTTCACATTGATAAAATTCCTATTTTTGACATTATTGAATTGATTCATTTAACCCACAAATAATAAGCCTTTATGTATCATGGACTTAGTAAATCATTGGTGATAAAATGGTGAAAACAGAAACATGATCCTTACCACCAGAGGGCTTACAGTGTAGTGGGGGAGATAGTCATTAATGACATAAAATTATTTGATATAAATTATTTGGAATTCTACATGAGAGATTTGTCTCTTTTCCTCCATTTATGGATTTATCAATCATTTATGTATATCAGTATGGACATATGAATAGTAATTTTAAATTCTAAGTTATAGTCCAATTACATGATTTACATGGCCAGATAGTTCCAACTTCGGCCACTGGAAGCCCATGAAGTTGCCTCCTGTGCTCCTTTGACCTACCTCATCAATAGTTTTAAAAAAAAAGTTTTTGTTTGTTGGTTTGTAGGCTGGTTGGTTAATTTATTAGCACATCATTATTTTCTGGTAGAACAAGATGCTCCAAGCTCATCTTATCTATTTCCTGACCTACCCTGGAATCAGCCATTTTTCCAACGAAAACTTGTCATTTTTATTGGAGAATGGTATTAACCTGCCACTTTACAAACAATAAATCCAGATCATTTATTTTTTGCTTGGGACAGAATTAAAATAAATTCATTCATTATCAACTTTCAGTATATAAGTCCATATGAAATGTGACTTTTAAGATTATCACATTTGCCTCAAAGAAACTGCCAACAGGAGATAGGAAAAAAGTTTCCAGAAGGAAGATGGTGGCATAGGAGGATGCTGGGTTCATCTTGTCCTGCTGATCGCTAAGATTCCACCCACATGGGCCTAAACAACCCAGAAAACCACCGGAAGACTAGCAGAACAGACTCTCCGGAGCCAAGCCTAGACAAGAGGCACGCGGAAGAGAGTAGGAAAGGGGAGAGGTGGTGCGCACTACACAGACTGGCGGGAGGGAGCCAGGCGGTGGAGGAGCAGCCTGCCAGGCAAGGCAGAGCTCCCAAAGTCTGGCTTGCAAAAGTGGAGGGGCTGGACTCTGTGAGTTCTGACAGCCAGCGGGAATTAACATCTGGAATGTTAAAAGTCAACAGCTCTGCTCTCGGAGAGCGGAGAGGGCTACAGGACGCCGGGAGGGAGAATTGTTGAGTCCTGGAAGGACAGAGCTCGGCAGGGGAACAAAGGTGCTGGCAAGCGCCATTTCCCTCTCCCATCCCACAGCCAAAATTCCAAAGGGAACCAGTTCCTGTCACCAATCTTGCTCGCACCGCGCAAACTCCCAATGCTGTGCTTCTGTGGCTCCATCCCTCGACAGGTCTGCCTCCCTCCCTTTGATGCAGGGCCCCTCCCACAGGAGACAAAGCTAGCTAAGCCTGTCACCTCCCACCCCTGTGCACCTTGCGGATCCACCCCATCTAATACGCCCTTGGCCAGATCCCATCAAAGCAGCACCACAAGCCTGGCAGTGTGCAAGTAGCCCAGACAGGGGCCACACCACTCCACAGTGAGTCCTGCCCCTGGGAAACGGAAAGACGGGGTACACACCAGTCTGACTGTGGCCCCAATGATGGGCTGGGGGCAGACATCGGGTATGACTGTGGCCCCGCCCACCAACACAAGTTTCTCTGGACAGCACAGGGGAAGTGCCCTGCAGTTTGGAGCTACTGCAGGAACTAGCCAAAATGATGAAACAGACGAATTCTCCTCAAAAGAAACTCCAGGAAGTAGCGACAGCTAATGAATTGATCAAACATGATTTAAGCAATATAATGGAACACGAATTTAGAATAAAAGTCATAAAATTAACCGCTGGGCTTGAAAAAAGCATAGAGGACAGCAGAGAATCTATTGCTAAAGAGAACAAGGGACTAAAAAATAGTCACGAGGAACTAAAAATTGCGATAAATGAGGTGCAAAATAAAATGGAGGAGACCATAGCACGGATTGAAGAGGCAGAGGAGAGAATAGGGATTAGAGAATAGAGAATAGAGAATAGAGAGAATTAGAGAATAGAGAATAGAGAATTAGAGAATAGAGAATAGAGAATAGAGAATAGAGAATTAGAAGCTAAAATTATGGAGGGGGAGGAGCCAAGATGGCGGAAGAGCCTGGAAGATTTTTGTGTGTCTTGCATCCATGAAATACAGCCACACCAACACTAAACCATCCTACACACCTAGAAAACTGATTGGAAGATTAACACAACAATCTGCACAACCTGAACCACAGAATTCAGCAGGTACACAGCGTGGAGAGGTGAATTTGGAGAGCCAGAAGCCGTGGAGGGTAGGGAACCACTTTTGCAGATAGAGAGAGGACAGACAGGGCAAAGGGGAGAATACGACGAGAAAAGCACCCCTCCCCAAAAGCAGTGGGAGAGAAAGTAGAAAATAGGCAACAGCCACAGGGACTAAACTAAAAAGGGAGAAAGGAGAAAGGAGAGGGTTTAAATTCCATTAAGACTGTAAACAAGGGGAGCACAAAGGCGGCAACGCCGCAACTCCATACCTGGCGGTGCTCTGGTGGGAAAGGTGATTCCCCAGAACAGAGTGGGGTCAGGAGGTTCTTGGGCCACACGGGGAAAAGCGGTTCCACTGCTAGAAGGACATTTGGTAGAGACTGTTGAAGCCACTTGGTCCCAGCAGACCCCAGAAAACAGCCACATTCACTGGTACTGGAACAAGGTGATTAAGGGTGAAGCCTGGTGCCAGATGTGTGTTGTGATTTTCCATAATCCCTGAAACGCCGTTGCTACACTATCTCGCGAACTTTTTCTGGGGTGGGATGGCACCTGGCCGTAGTCTCGGGGCACCAGCAGCAGCAGGGTCCAGCAAATGTTTCTGGGTGCAGCCGACATTTGGCCATTGCTGGCTGAGACCCTCCCACAGAGGGGCAGAATGGGTCAAAGCCGCAGTCCTTCAGGAGTAAGGGGCTGGGAAAAACAGCCGCATCTAAGACAAAACTCGGGAGAGAGGTACTGCCTGGAGCCTGGTCACGGACAGTGAAAAAGCGGGGAGTGGACGAAGGCTGAAGACAGAAGACAGGTGCGTGACTGCTGATTGGGGAGAACAGACTGGATAGCTGGGTGGTGCCATTTTCACCGCTCCTGCGCATGTGCACCTACGAGTACCCCAACAATCCACACCAGTAGGCTAGCAGCGCCATCTAGTGGAGAGCAGAGCTGTTACACTGAGCCCTACCCAACTGAGCCAACTTCACTCTTCAAGAGCACAAGTCTCACCATAGACTTAGTTTATGGACTATCAAGCTCTACACAGACTGACTTCTAGGGGAAATCCTACTTCAATCTGTTAGCAGCTTCCTCTATTCAATTTTCTTTCATTTTTTTTTTCTTTTTCTCTTTTACACTTCTTTTTTTGAATAAGGGAAAAAATTCATTTTTATTTTCAATTTTTATAAAAAATATTTTTAATTTTTATTACTATATTTTTACCTTTGTATAATTTCTTTCAAATTCTACTTTACTTCCATCATTTTATTTTAGTCTACTTCAGTGTGTTCACCTTTTCAAATTTTCAAACAATTTCCGTTTTTAGTTTCCTTCTTTTTCTTTTCTTCTTTTTCATTTCTTTTCTTTTCTTGAATGCAGATAGAGAAAAACTTCATTTTTACTTTCAATTTCTATTAAAAATATTTTTAATTTCCTTACTATATTTTGTACTTTTATATAAATTTTTTTCAAATTCTATTTTACTTTCATCATTTATTTTAGTCTACTACAGTGTATTCACTTTTTCAAATTTTCAAACAATTTCCTTTTTTCTCTTTTTTTTCCTCTTTTTTCTCTTTTGTATTTCTTTTCTATTTTATTAATACTGAAAAAGAAAAAGTTCATATATATTTTTAATTTGTATTAAAAGTATTTTTCTTTAATTTTTAAGTATATTCTTTACTTTTGTGTATATTTTTTCAAATACTATTTTACCCCCATCATATAATTTTAGTCTACTTCAGTGTAATCATTTTTTCAAATTCTCAAAC
The DNA here is from genome assembly GCF_018350215.1 of Panthera leo. Lineage (NCBI taxonomy): Eukaryota > Metazoa > Chordata > Mammalia > Carnivora > Felidae > Panthera > Panthera leo. The sequence goes on along the minus strand of NC_056679.1, from coordinate 37,509,206 downwards.
GATTTCCTTTTTTTTTCTTCCCCCCCCCCCCTTTTTTTCTCTAATCTGTCAAACCACTTTCAACACCCAAACCAAAACACACCTAGGATCTAGCATCACCTATTCAATTTGTGTGTGTGTGTGTTTAATTTTTAATTTTAATATTTTTGTAATTTTAATTTTTTTAATTTCAATTTTTCTACCTCATGAATTCCTTTTCTCCCTTCAAAATGACAAAACAAAGGAATTCACCTCAAAACAAAGAGCACGAAGAAACAAGGGCCAGGGTTTTAACCAACACAGACACAAGCAAAATGTCTGAACCAGAATTTAGAATCACGATAATAAGAATACTAGCTGGAGTTGAAAATAGATTAGAATCCTTTTCTGAGGAGATAAAAGAAGTAAAATAGAATGAAATTGAAAATGCTCTAACTGAGCTGCAATCACGGATGGATGCCACGGCGGCAAGGATGGATGAGGCAGAACAGAGAATCAGCAATACTGAGGACAAACTTATAGAGAATAATGAAGCAGAAAAAAAAGGGAGATTAAGGCAAAAAGCACAATTTAACAATCAGAGAAACCAGTGACTCATTAAGAAGGAACAACATCAGAATCATAGGGGTCCCATAAGAGGAATAGAGAGAAATTAGGGTAGAAGGGCTATGTGAGCAAATCATAGCGGGAAACTTTCCTAACCTCGGAAGAGACACAGACATCAAAATCGAGGAAGCACAGAGGGCCCCGTTAGGTTCAACAAAAACCGACCATCAACAAGGCACATCATAATCAAATTCACAAAATACTCAGGCAAGGAGAGAATCATGAGGGCAACAAGGGGAAAAAAAGTCCCTTATCTACAAGGGAAGACAGATCAGATTTACAGCAGACCTAACCACAGAAACTTGGCAGGCCAGAGAGGAGTGGCAGGATATATTCAGTGTGCTGAATCAGAAAAATATGCAGCCAAGAATTCTATATCCAGCAAGGTTGTCATTCAAAATAGAAGGAGAGATAAAATGTTTCCCAGACAAACAAAAATTAAAGGAGTATGTGACCACTAAACCAGCCCTGCAAGAAATTTTAAGGGGGACTCTCTGAGGGCAGAAAAGATGAAAAAAATATATATATATATACACACACATATATGTATATATATACATACATATATGTATATACGTATATATATGTGTGTGTGTGTGTGTATATATATATATATATATATATACACACACACCAAAAGCAACCAAGATTAGAAAGGACCAGAGAACACCCCCAGAAACTCCAACTCTACAAGCATCATAATGGCAATAAATTCATATCTTTCAGTACTCACTCTCAACGTCAATGGACTCAATGCTCCAATCAAAAGACATAAGGTGGGGCACCTGGGTGGCTCAGTCGGTTAAGCGTCCGACTTCGGCTCAGGTCATGATCTCGCGGTCCATGAGTTCAAGCCCCGCGTCAGGCTCTGTGCTGACTGCTCAGAGCCTGGAGCCTGTTTCAGATTCTGTGTCTTCCTCTCTCTCTGACCCTCCCCCATTCATGCCCTGTCTCTGTCTTAAAAATAAATAAACGTTAAAAAATTTAAAAAAAAAAGACATAAGCTAACAGAATGGATAAGAAAACAAGATCCATCTATATGCTGTTTACAAGAGACCCACTTTAGACCTAAAGACACATCAGATTGAAAATAAAGGGAAGGAGAACCATCTATCATGCTAATGGTCAACAAAAGAAAGCCGGAGTAGCCATACTTATATCAGACTATCAGAAGGGCATTATAGCATAATCAAGGGGTCTATAGACCAAGAAGACCTAACAATTGTAAACATTTAAGCACCAAACGTGAGAGCACCCAAATATATAAATCAGTTAATCACAAACATGAAGAAACTCATCAACAGTAATACCATAATAGTAGGAGACTTCAACACCCCACTCACAGCAATGGACAGATCATCTAATTAAAAATTCAACAAGGAAACAATGGCTTTGAATGACACACTGGATCAGCTGGACTTAACAGATATATTCAGAACATTTGATCCTAAAGCAGCAGAATATACATTCTTCTCCAGTGCACATGGAACGTTCTCCAGAATAGATCATATACTGGGACACAAATCAGCCGTAAGTAGGTACAAAAAGATTGAGATCATACCGTGTATATTTTCCGACCACAACACTATGAAACTCGAAATCAACCACAAGAAAAAATTTGGAAAGGTAACAAATACTTGGAGACTGAAGAACATCCTACTAAAGAATGAATGGGCTAACCAAGCAGTTAAAGAGGAAATTAAAAAGTATATGGAAGTCAATGAAAATGTTAACACCACAACCCAAAACCTCTGGGACGCAGCAAAGGCGGTCATAAGAGGAAAGTATATAGCAATCCAGGCCTTCCTAAAGAAGGAAGAAAGATCTCAGATACACAACTTAACCTAACGCCTGAAGGAGCTGGGAAAAGAACAGCAAATAAAACCCAAAACCAGCACAAGACAGAAAATAATAAAGATTAGAGCAGAAATTAACGCTATCGAAACCAAAAAAAAAAGCAGTAGAAAACATCAATGAAACCAGAAGCTGGTTCTTTGAAACAATTGACAAAATTGATAAACCACTAGCCAGTTTGATCAAAGAGAAAAAGGAAAGGACCCAAATAAATAAAATCAAGACTGAAAGAGGAGAGATCACAACCAACACAGTAGAAATAAAAATAATAAGAGAATATTATGAGCAATTATATGCCAATAAAATGGGCAATCTGGAAGAAATGGACACATTCCTAGAAACATACACTACCAAAACTGAAACAGGAAGAAATAGAAAATTTGAACAGACCCATAACCAGTAAGGAAATCGAATGAGTACTCAAAAATCTACCAAAAAACAAGAGTCCAGGGCCAGATGGCTTTCAGGGGAATTCTAGTAAACATTTAAGGAAGAGTTAACACCTATTCTCTTGAAACTGTTCCAAAAAAAGAAATGGGAGGAAAACTTCCAAACTCTTTCTATGAAGCCAGCATTACCTTGATTCCAAACCCAGACAGAGACCCTACCAAAAAGGAGAACTATAGACCAATTTCCCTGATCAACATGGATGCAAAAATCCTCAATATATTTGCCAACTGGATCCAACAATACATTAGAAAAATTATTCACCACGACCAAGTGGGATTTATACCTGGGATGCAGGGCTGGTTCAAGATCTGCAAAACAATTAACGTGATTCATCACATCAATAAAAGAAAGGACAAGAACCATATGATCCTCTCAATAGATGCAGAGAAAGCATTTGAGAAAATACAGCATCCTTTCTTGATAAAAACCCTCAAGAAAGTAGGGATAGAAGGATCATACCTCAAGATCATAAAAGCCATATATGAATGACCCAACGCTAATATCATCCTCAATGGGGAAAAACTGAGAGCTTTCCCCTAAGGTCAGGAACAAGACAGGGTTGTCCACTCTCGCCACTGTTATTCAACATAGTATTGGAAGTCTTAGCCTCTGCAAATCAGACAACACAAAGAAATAAAAGGCATCCAAATTGGCCAGGAAGAGGTCAAACTTTCACTCTTTGCAGATGACATGATACTCTATATGGAAAACCCAAAAGATTCCACCAAAAAACTGCTAGAATTGATTCATTAATTCAGCAAAGTTGCAGGATATAAAATCAACACACAGAAATCGGTTGCATTCCTATACACCAACAATGAAGCTACAGAAAGAGAAATCAAGGAACCGATCCCATTGTGGTATACACACACACACACACACACACACACACACACACACACACACACACACTGGAGTATTACTCGGCAATCAAAAAGAATGAAATCTTGCCATTTGCAACTACGTGGATGGAACTAGAGGCTATTATGCTAAGTGAAATTAGTCAGAGAAAGACAAAAATCATATGACTTCACTCATATGAGGACTTTAAGAGACAAAACAGATGAACATAAGGGAAGGGAAACAAAAATAATATAAAAACAGGGAGGGGGACAAAACAGAAGAGACTCATAAATATGGAGAACAAACTGAGGGGTTGTGGGAGGTGGGGATGGGCTAAATGGGTAAGTGGCACTAAGGAATCTACTCCTGAAATCATTGTTGCACTATATGCTAACTAATTTGTGTGTAATTAAAAAAAATAAAAAATAGAATTAAAAAAAACATAATGCAAAGCCTAGCAATGTCTAATCAATACAGTAAGGTTCTGATATTAATTAAAGTCCTTTCACTGTTGTTGCAAGCTGAAAAAAAAAACTATAAATCTATGTCCTATTTACTTTAAATTAACTTTTGAGTAATACACAGCTTCCTTTATAAAAATCGTTCATAGACAACAATTCCCTACAGGAGAATTCTAAATGCCATAGTCTGACACATGAGGCCATTAAGTACTATCTAGAATCAAATTTCTAATTGGATTTGTAGTAACTTCCTAAAAAATTATACTGTACTGTTTCAGACATAAAGTTCAATTTATGTCTCAAACTAAATTTCTATTTAATATGTAATCTTCACAATGCCTAACAACTTAATACCCATGCTTCAAATTCTTAATACCCATGCTTCAAATATTTCTACTTTTTGGATATCTAAACTTAAAGTGAATATAATATTCTTATGTGTTCCAGTTTACAAACTATACAGTTTTTCCTCATTAAATTATATATTAAATTGCACAAAATAAATCATAATTATAACGCTATGTTATTATATATTAGGGCATATATAATGCATATATTTACATACATGAGTATATATCTTCTCTGGTTTATATTACATTAAGCACAATAATATTTATATCAACTTCATTTTTTATCAGTTTGGTTATATATTAGCAGATTGTGACACGTACTATAAAATAATTTCCTAAAGCATTTTGTGGCATATCGGTTTACCCCAGCAGAAATCATATGGCACCTACCTGTAGTGTATGAGATAATCCAGGAGTAAACTGGCATGTTTGCATTAGCTTGACTTAATCTGTGGGATTAAACCAGGATTTAGCATTTTTTTCCCCCTTGAAAGGACCAGAGAATAAATATTTTAGGATATGTGGCCCATATCATCTCTCTTATGACTACTCAACTCTATCAATGCAGTGCAAAATCAGTCACTGACAAGACTTAAATGAATGTGTATGACTGTTTACCAGTTATTTTTTATTTACAAACATAGGTAATGGGCTGTATGGCCCACAAACCATCGTTTTCTCATCTATGTATTAGTCTAACACTACTTACTAAAATCCTCCAATTATTATAAGAAATAACTAAGTCTTCAATGCAAACTCATGGTCTATGCAGTTTTATTTGGCTGTAGTTCGTAGTCCTGTCATTAATAGTTGTGAAAAAAATGTGCAAGCCTATCAGTTAATGTTCTGGGACAGAGGTATTCCAAAATCTGTCTATAAGAATCTACAAATGTAACAACTGGAATAGCTACGAACATTCAAATGACAACATTCAAATTTTTCACATCAATGACATTAGGAAAGGTGGTGATTATAAGTACCGCCACAGATTTGGAAAAGTAAACACATACTTATTTTGGATATGAATCATTTTTGGAAGGAAATAAATTTATGTTTATAGGAAAGATAAAGCCTATGGGCTGGAGTACAAACAAAAATGTCATTAACTGATTAAGATTTGGTAAGAAATATTGTCTATGTATTAACTCACATATCCTCAGGAATCCCTGGGAGAAGGTGCTATTATTGCCATTTCTATTTTACAGATGATGAAACTGAAGCAAAGACATTTTAGAAAATTGCCTAATACTACACAATAGGCATCTGACAGACCTTCTTTTCAAATGCTAGCAGTTTGGCCTGACAACTTGTTCCAGTTCAAATAAGTTTCTATTTTGCCTGTTTTATATCCCTGATTGCACAGTTTCTTAGCTGTTGACCACCCAAAAGTGGTTTAACCTCTTCAGGTTTCAATTTCCTCAAGTGTGTAATGATTGGCTTCAAGCAGACTGTCTCTAAGACCTTTTGGAAATGCTGTGATCAAATTCATAAAAAGTTGTAGCTTCGTAAATATTTTTGAGCTTTTCAAAATTTTGCCATGTTACTTTTATATGAATATTATTCACATATTCTCAAGCCATATGCATTTTCATTTTAGTACAGCCTCTCACGAGAAGACAGAATTAAAATTCCCATTCCAGGAAGAGAGGGAAATGGCAGTACTGATGTAGAGAGACTATGGAGATCGGAATCCAAGAACCAAGTCATGTCTCCTTCCTTTTCAATTTTGCCAATCCTGTTTTTTTTTAATGAGGGGATTCTTCAAAGAGGGGATGATGAAACTTATCTTAAAGAGTTGCTATGAAATGAAATATACTGTGATATATGAACACTACTATTATTGATCCAAATTATTATGTAAATATTACCAAAACTTTTTAAAGAAACATTAAGAACCTAAATATGCATAAATTCAAGTAGTTACTGTTTTCAGAGATAAAGGTGGTTTCAGGTGTTTGAATCTTGGTTTCATTGGTGATCCCACAAATTTACTTACATATCAACTTAGGAAATCATTTAGTGGTATTTTCTTCAAGTAGAATGTTATTTAGAATCAAATTGGAGAATATTATTTGACATGACAAGAAATAAGACCCAGAAAGCAAGGCCTACTTAAAAGTAAAATATAAATATGTATCTATCTGTATTTTGCAACAACATGAAAAGGTCACTCAATTAAATGGAGTCTAAATTTATGTTTTTATGTATTCTCTTTACCCTGACAGGCTGCCACTCCCTGAAAGGATTAATTTAATCAATTTTTATTCCCCTAATTTGTAAATAATTATTTTTATTTATATAAGCTGTAGTATATCACAGAATGATCCTTTGCCTGAATTTTCATACCATTTAACCCACAGGACTTCAGATTTTATTATCATTATCATTATTATAGTGCAGCATCTGTAACTGTTCTCTGGAAAATAGAAGTGAAAATAATTTGATTTTGGCCAACTAATCTCTGACAAAATAGGAAAGACTATCCAATGAAAAAAGTCTCTTAGGTCTCTTAAGTAAATAGTGCTGGGAAAACTGGACAGCAACATGCAGATGAATGAAACTGGACCATTTTCTTACACCATACACAAAAATAAATTCAAAATGGATTAAAGACCTAAATGTGAGACAGGAAACTATCAAAATCCTAGAGGAGAAAACAGGCATCAACCTCTATGACCTCAGCTGCAAAACTTCTTACTGGACATGTCTCTGGAGGCAAGGGAAACAAAAGCAAAAATGAGCTATTGGGACCTCATCAAAAGAAAAATCTGCACAGTGAAGGAAACAATCAGCAAAACTAAAAGGCAACCGACAGAATGGGAGAAGATATTTGCAAATAACATATCAGCTAAAGGGTTATTACCCAAAATCTATAAAGAACTTATCAAACAACACCCAAAAACAAATAATCCACTGAAGTAATAGGCAAAAGACATGAATAGACACTCTTCCAAAGAAGACATCCAGATGGCTAACCAACACGTAAAAACATGCTCATCAGCAGGGAAATGCAAATCAAAGCCACTGTGAGATACCACTTAACGCCTGTCAGAATGACTAAAATTAATAACGCAGGCAACAACAGATGTTGGCGAGGATGCAGAGGAAGGATAATTCTTTTGCACTGTTGGTGGGAATGCAAGCTGGTGCAGCCACTCTGGAAAACGTATGAAGGGTCTTCAAAAAACTTAAAATAGAACTACCCTCTGACCCAGAAATTGCATTACAAGGTATTTCTCCAAAGTATACGAAAATGCTGATTCAAAGGGGCATGTGTACCCCAATGTTTATATCAGTCCTACAACAATAGCCAAATTAGCAAAAGAGCCAAAATGTCCATCAACTGATGAATGGATAAAGAAGATGCGTTATATATACACAATGGAATATTATTCAGTGATGAAAAATAATGAAATCTTGCCATTTGCAACAACGTGGATGGAACTAGAGGGTATTATGCTAAGCAAAATAAGTCTGCCAGAGAAAAGACAAATATCATATGGTTTCTCTCATATGTGGAATTTAAGAAACAACAGATGAACACAGGGGAAGGGAAGGAAAAATAAGATAAAAAGAGAGAGGGAGGCAAACCATAAGAGACTCTTACAAACAGAACTGAGGGTTGCTGGAGGGGTGGTGGGTGGGGGGATGGGTTAAAAGGGTGATGAAGATTAAGGAGGGCACTTGTAAGGATGAGCACTGGGTATCATATGTAGTAGATGAATCACTGGGTTCTACTCCTAAAACCACGACTACACTGTATGTTAACTAACTTGAATTTGAATTATAAACGAACAAACAAATAAATAATTTGATGTTAATACTTAAGGAAAATTCCCAATACTTACAGAGATATTGACATCTGGAAATCTCGAAACTATTAATATGCTCACAGAGGCATAAATAAACATGCCCAACGAAAGTAAGAAAATAGTCTTAATTACAATGGTATCAAAAAGAATAATATACTTGTGCTTACAATTAACAAAAATGCAGAGTTGTACACTTAAAACTACACACTGTTGAGAGCAGTTAAATGAGAACCAAATGTAAAAATGTCTGACGTCATCAGAGAAATGTTATTAAAATAGCAAGAACGTCCAAATTCATCCTTATCAGTATTCCAGATGCGTTTTTTTTCCTTCAAAAGTAAACAACACGTTCATAAAATTACTAAGGAAATTTGAGGGACTCAGATTAGTCAAAAAAAAACCTAGATAAAGAACAACAAATTGGAAAACTCACTTTTCTTGATTTCAAATGTTACTGCAAACTGACAATAATCAACAGAGTGTGATAATGGCATAATGGCATAGGGATAGACATACTGATCAATGGATTAAAACTGAGAATACAAATAAATCCTTACATTTATGGCCAATTGATATTTGACAACATACCAAGACAATTCAATAAGGGAATATATTGTCTCCTACAAATGGTTAGACCAAGTATCTACACACATGAAAAAAATAGAGAAAGAAAAAGAAAAAAAAGGAAAAAGACATAGCAAAAGAGAAAAATTTGGATCTCTGTCTCACACAAAATGTAAAAATTAAACTGTGTTTAAACACAATTAAATCTAAGAGGTAAATATATAAAACTCTTAGTAGAAAACATAGGAACAAAGTTTCATGGCCTTGAGTTGACAATAGTTTCTTAGATACAATAAGAAAACACAAGCAAAAAAAGTCTAAATAAAGTACATCACTGGACTTCTTCAAAGTTAAAGGCATATGCACCAAAGGACACCATCAAGGAATTAAAAAAAAAAACCTAGAAAATAGGAGAAAATATTTGCCAATCATATGTCTGATAAGGAACTTACATCCAAAATATATAAAGAATACTTATAATTCAACAATAGAAAGATAACTCAATTGGAAAATGGAAAAGAATTTGAACAGGCATTTTTCCACAGACACATAAATGTCCAATTAACAAATCCAAAGATGCTCAACAGAATTATTAGAGAAATGCAAAGAAAAATTACAATGAGATATGCTTCACACTTACTACAATGGCTAAAAACGGTAACAAATGTTGGCAAAAACACAGAGAAATGGTAAATTTCACACACTGGTGGTGGGACTGTCAAATGGTTTAACCATTTTGGAAAGCAGTTTGATGGTTCCTAAAAATGTTAAACAGATGACCCAAAAATTGAACTCTTACATATTATCTCAAGTTAATTGCAAACATATGTATACCCGAACATTATATGTATATGTTAACAGTGGCATTACTCATAACAGCAAAAAATGAAGATAACCCAAATATCCCTTATCTGAGGAATGGGAAAAAAAGGTGGTATTTCTATAGAATAGAATATTATTTAGCTATTAAAAAAAGAGAAGGAGTGACTCATGCTACAACATAGATGAACTTTGAAAGCATTATTCTAAGCAAAGAAGACAGTAAAATAAATCACATATTATGTAATTCCATTTTTGGAACATGTCCAGGTTAGGAAAATTTTCAGATTAGGAAATGGGAGACAAAAAGTAGATTATTGGTTGCTAGGGGGCTAGAGACTGTGAGAATAGAGTGTGACTGTTTAACGGGTATGAGATTTCCTTTGGGGACAGTGAAATATTGTAAAAATAGTAGTGATGGTCGTACAACCCTCAAGACACTAAAAACAACTGAACTGTACAAATGAAGAGTAAATTTTATATATGCACTAGTTTTCAATAAATGTATAATTAAAAGCAATGCAAAGGGGTCCATAATCATTTACACGTCTTCCACTTTTAAATGTTAATTTATAAATGATAAATTCATCCCACATTCTTTATAACTAAATAAAAAATGTTCTTAAGAGAGAGAACGTATTAATTATTAGAATTTAAATACAATGCCCCGAAGGTAAACACAGTTCTTGAATCACAAGTCAAAGGACGAATTTATCAAAGAAATGATCTCTTGGAGCTTCAACTGTCAACATGTCAGCTCAGTTCCTACTCTCGATTACATTTTGACACCATAAGACAGATGCCAATGTAAGTGTGGGCCAGAATTCTTCTGAGTATCACAGAATATACCAAAGAGTAGAATAAATATTAAGCACAAACTGCAGGTATCTGTGAAAATGCCATGCCTTCAACCGCAATCAGATATGTATGTGCTGCTGTCCGTCTATGCCCCCATATAACCCAATATATAGGTTGGAAACTACCTCAAATAATGAAAATGACAAGTTGTAGTTAACACAAAGAGTTTACTAGTAAAGAGTCTTGCTCAGCTGTGGTTTACTTGCAAGAATACTAGATTTCAAGTTTGAATAATTGGTATTGAAAACCAGGTCCACCAAAGGACCCAGGTCCACCAAAAAGGATTCCATATACTGCGTTTGCCTTAACTGCCTTGCATCTTTCTTTTACCTGTTTTTTTTTTTTTTAAAGAAAACACTTAGCACTAAGTATTACTGCAAAGTGTAAATGCAAATCATATGCTGAAGGAATCTAATATATGGTTGGTAATCCACAAACAGTTGCAATATCTGGTTAATTTATTTCAGATAGTATCTAATAAAAACTCTTGTTAGTAAAACTATACTGAATTTAATTAACAAGTTTTAATAACTTAGAATGCATTTTTTGTATTTTGAAAATATCAAAGGATCATTCTCAGGAATACTTGTTAGTACATTCTTCATGCCTAAAAGAAAGTTGTTTATGTAATGAAAGAACACTTAGGGATTGTTTCCTTGTTGGGAATCTCTAAAATGGAAGAAGCCCTAATATATGAAACATTATGTGCAATTTTATCATTAGGATAACGAATGGAGATTTTTTGAAGTCTAGCATGTAACATCCAAACTTCTGTAATATTAAAGGCCCACCAGGCACAGTAAAATATAATATTGAGAATGTAATTTTTAAACGCTGAAGGAGAGACCATTCAGTATAGCAGTTTGGCAAAACTACCAGCAACAGGCAGCACAGCAAATATAGCCCATAAATAAGAATATGTAGCTCAGAAGGATTAAGACTTATTACTGTATTTGTTGGCATGTTTTTGTTGTAATAAAACTTAAAAGGTTACACTTTTCTCTATCTAAAATGGTTCCTTGCAAGAGAAAAAAACAAAACAAAACAATGATTCTTTCCCTTCCAGCTCAACAGAAAAAGTCACATAAATCAAAATGTCATCAGTCAACTGGCAGTGGTATAATACACAGCCCATCACAGTCGTCACAGTGTCTCAAATAAGTATCACAGAGGCAAAGACATGAAGTAAAACCCCGTGAGGTGCTATTCAAATACTCTCACGGTAAATGAACAAATGCCCAACGCTGCCCTTTGGGGTCCTGTCCCTATAGGAGGAATGAAATTATTGAAGGTACAAGTCCATCAAACTGGACTCCGTATCTCATGGCCACTGGAGTACAACACGCCCCACAGTAGATGTCATATTATGCAGTGTGAGAAATTAATAGAGAATTCACTTTTTTTTCTAAAACTCTAATTCCTTCCCCAGATGCCCTTGGGTGTACATTACTGTTTTTACTGTAAAGTCATTTCCAAGCAATGTCTACAGATAAACTTCTAAGTCTAAGGTCAAATACAAAAATCCAAGTGTGCATGTTGAAAAGAATGAAAAACAATTTAAAAAGGGAAATAAAGCCTCCAGAAAAAGAGGTAACACTGTGCCTTTTGTAGCATGTTTTAATTCCTTATTAGATCATTTTCTTTTCTTTTAACCACACTCTGCATGATTTGGCAAAGAAGGGCTATGTAATATGTAATTAATATAGAAGATGGATCAGGAAGATAAATTTACTCCACAAGTACACAGGTTGAAGAGATTTAGAGGTATCATTTTAAACAGTTTTAAGAAAAATTCAAAACTAACACATTCTCCAAGGTTTGATTTTCTGCAGGGGTAAATGTACACATGTATATCAATTTCTTGATAATCACTATAGACACACACACATCGATAAACAGGTGGATGGATGGAGAGATAAATGGATTAATAGATTGATAGATAGATGATAGATAGATAGATACATTCACATCATTTCATTTTTTTCAAAGTGATTTTGCAATGCACTTGTCATGCATCGCAGTTAAAATCAGCAGAGTGAGACTTTGAGGTCTCAACTGCATTTACTTGCTCCTGCAACTGATTTTGTGCTCGATTAAATTTATGAAAAACACCTTTCATTTTGTGTTTTCAGTTACAACAGGGAAGTTAAAAAACAGAACTACCGCTATGTATAAACAATGTAAGACATGCAGAAAAAGCACAACTTACCAACTTGAATTCCCATTAGATTATAAACGGTATTGATGAAATTTGCCACAATTTGGTGTGGATTTTATTATATCAAAATGTGATGTATTGTAAGAAACATTTTTAAAGAATTGAGCACGAGTTTTATGGCATATCTGTTTATTGAAAATCCTCTAATGTTCAATCAATCAAAAAGCAAAATGCTTCTAAGAGCTCATGCCCTACCAGCTTCAATTTAGGCAAGTCCACGATTTGGTATGGGTCCTTGTCACTTAAGTATGTGCAATATAATTGGCTAGGCATTTTTAAAAGATACATGGGAACATTGTATCTTAAAAACAAAGTAAAACTATTTCTCCCAGGAATTTTGAATTTAAATAATTCTTTAATACTAGACTAATGTTGTTGAGTGGCGTGCAGCTATAACTTAGTGGTCCAACCTCAAATGTACAGATGTTTTTCATTTACCCAGGCCAGTGAATCACAGGAAAATAAGGAACTCTGTAGTAAAATTATAGGAGACACAGATTATTTCTTGTTATCAATGGGAATAAATTAATAGGAGATAAAGCTTTTCAATGAGAAAGTAACTACAAGGAAAAATAAGAATGAATATAGAAAAAAATCAGTATTTTTATATCAGGCTACACTTCAAAGACATACAAATATGCCATTTTTAATGTGTTTAAGACAGAATCAGACATAAAGTTATATTAAATGGGGATTTGAGGTAATTGGAATTGCATTCCATAAAAACAGGCTGTATATTATGGCTTGGATTCTATTTATGGTTTAATTTAAAAAAAAAAAACTTATCTTGGCTGGCTCAAGATACTTTCCTACTTATCATTAGACAAGTTTTCAATTTAGTTAAGGAAATACAGATAATCAAAACACCTATCCATGGAAGCCTTAAGCAAAGAACAGCTATTTCATATGATTAGTTTGGTAGGGTTCAACACTATAAAAATGCTATAACATTCAAATTCAATTTTGGTTGAATTAAGATTTAAGTTTTCTGATTTGAGAAATTCTTCAATTACATGATGTTAACATCAGAAAAAAATATTTATTTATAAGAGAAAGGAATGAGAATTCTTATTATCCTAGATTTATTTTATTAATAGAGAAACCAATATTTGTGTGGGGGGGGTGTGTGTGCATGTGCATGTGTGTGTAATATTAGGGTAGGGCTAGATATCAAAGAAACAATAAAAGTAATTTAATTACTGTTCCTACAAAATTAGATTTCAGAGATAATTTTTTAATCCTACAGTAATTTTCAAAGATATTTGTGACTACATTTTCACAAACATTAGATCTGGGGCAGTTTGTTTGTTTGTTTGTTTGTTTATTATTTGAGAGTAGTCATGCATGCAAGGAGGGAAGGGAGGGGGTAGAGAGATCCCCAAGCAGGCTTCATGCCCAGTGTGGAGCCCAACATCCGGCGCCATCTCAAGACCAGAAGATCATGACCTGAGATCAAAAGTCCAGGGCTCAACTGACTGAGCCACCCAGGTGCCCCAGGATTTGGGGGGAATCTAATCAGGGCACTCTCTGTAAGCATATTTTTCCATTCCTAGCCCTTAAACTATAGATTGGCCTGGGTGGCATCTTTGAATGATGAAAATAGGTTATGCTGATTTGATATTTATTATCTTAACTGCTCACAACTAGCATAGAGGATGAATGCCAGTAATAGGCTCAGGCAGCTTCAAGGCCCTATTTTGGAAAGGATGCTTACTAGCTCTGAGACTTCAGGCAAGTTATTTAAACTAACATAAAAAAATACATGTGATAAATAAGAAATGGTGCTTAGAATATATTATTAGTAATAGCTGTTACAGTATGTTAGATAAGAGAAAACAGCAGTTTTACATTTTATAGTTAATAAAGATTTATGTTTACTGTTTTTAGAAGAGAGGTCTTTAACCAAAAATTTCATAGGAATTGCCTTTAAGTTTGCATTTGTCAGCCTACCAAGCAGCGAGAAATGCTATTATTGGGGAAAAAAATCCAAGTAAATATGGATCTTTTGTGTAAAGACTGTTTGGGTCTTAATGATGTAATAATCTTGCCAGTCTTACACCCCACTTCTTTCTTAAACTCCTATAAAATTTCATTCTTCATTTAATTGTTAATGCTACTCATGGGATCCTTTTCCTCCTGCTGCTACACTTATTCTGGTAACAGATTTCCCAGTTTATTTGTCTCCATATTTTATTGTTCCTTTTTTTTCCCAAATAGTTCTGATTTTAGTAATATTGATCTTATTGTTTAAAGCCTACACAGACACAGACACACACACACACACACACACACACACACACACACACACACAATTTCAGCAATCTTGTTATGGCCTTTGATTATAGTAATATTTCTTGTTCTCAGATTGCTATTTTTTAAAAAAATTATATTAAATAATGCTAGTGCTACTATATTAAATAATGTAGTTACTTCCTGATTGAAAGCACTAATATTATTTAACAAGTTGAGACCTCTGTTTTTTGTCTATAATTGAGCAACAAGAACTAGGATTACTGTCCCTTCTCCCTTGCTCACTTAAACAACTAGAAAACAGGACAACTATATGAAACATACAATGGAATTGTTAAAAAAATGTTTTTAAACTGATAAAACCAAGTATTAGAAATAAAACAGCTACTTTAGAGAATATTTGGCAGTTTCTTAATGTTTAAAAGTTAAAGTAATACAATGCAACAATTCCATTCCTAGGTATTTACCCCAAAGTAAATAAAACATGTTCATAAATCTTTTACTTGAATTATCTTACTTGAATTATTCAAAATGGCCACTTTTTCAGTTTTATAGAAATATAATTGATATGTAGTACTATGTAAGTTTAAGATATAATACATAATAACCTAACATATGTATACATATATAAATATACATATATAAAATGATTACCACACAAAGTTTAGTTAACTTGCGTTTAGTCAATAACCACATTTTTAGTTACCTTATGTAATGTGCACCATGACTATAGTTAACATCATTGTATGATATATTTGAAAGGGCTAAGAGAGTAAATCCTAAAGGTTCTCATTACAAGAAAAGACAACATTTTTTCTAACTATATGAGATGAGAGATGAATAGTAAGAATTTATTTTTATTTGTTCACTTAAATTTAGGGAGTATCTTATATATGGTAATATACAACTTATAGAAACTCATCCTGACAAATTGATATAACTGCTGACTGTACAGCATTATTAGAGTTGCTAAATAACAAATGGAATCTACTAGTTCATATATAAAGAGTTGACATTATCAATGAAAAATGATTCAAACACAAAAAATACTTTATCACAAATCAATAAATTATTATAATGTGTAAATATATAACTATAAAATAAATCACTGTATTGGTCTAACAAACCAACTTTTTCTATTCATATCTTCATTGTCAATACTAACTCTTATTTAGTTTTATTTTGCATACATTTTGGTGATATAAACTTATATTAAAGCTAAATTAACATACACACAAATTTGAGTGTTTTTATAAATTGCCTAAGGCATAGTATTTCACTAAGGCATAGTATTATTTGTGAGCACATGATGTCATACATTTTATATAACAAACATGTAACTTACAGCAAAAAAAATAAGCACAATTAACAAAATGATGATGTTTGTACTGATTAGTATGAACACTTCAAGGATAAGGGATGTGGAATTAAGCTCTCTGATCTCCAGTATTCTAAGGGATTGTCACTTGTTTCTTTTTTAAGAGTTACTAATTGGGCATTAGGTTAGAAATGGGTGTCTTCTTTAAATGATTCTATTTACCAATCTTTAAAAACATATTTACCAATGAATTGTGTTTTTTCTTATGTTTTGTTTTTAATCTGGGGATGTTCTTGCAATTTGTGGCAGGCAAAGAAACGTAGCTTACATTCTTCCTGTCTAAGGAACTACTCTTAATTATAATACACGCCACCAGCAATTTTTCCTTCAAAATCCAAGAAAATATAATGGTATATAACAGTTATTTTTAAGTGAATGAATATGCTGGTACAATGCTGAATATAAGGCCGTTTTCCTCCTCAGCTGAATCCATACTATATGATATTCTCATTGATACACACAGAAGTTGCTGCCCCAAAATGAAGTCTCAACTGGAGAGGTTCTATCCATTTTTATTTTTATCTCCTAAGTTTTCAGTTTTCCTTAGTTTTTTCCTGATGTCATTTTTTTAGTTATCCTAGATCCCATCTAGGATACCATATTTCTTTCCGTTGTTACATCTCTTTAGCTTTTTCTTGCCAGAGTGTTTTTCAGATTTTCCTTGTTTTTGGTGACCTTAAAAGTTGTGAGGAATACTGGTACGTTATTTTTGTAGATTGCCCCTCTAATGAAATTTACTGATTATTATTTCATGATTAGACTTACAGTTATGGGTTTCCTGGATAAAGACAGACGAGCTACCATGACATTTTTATCACCTAATACCATACCAAGGATGTCCCGTGTACACAATTTATCACTGTTCGTGTGGATCTTGATCACGTGGTTGAGATAATAGTGTTTACCAGTTTTTGCCACTATGAAGGTTGTTAAGGTTGCTCTTCTTTTTTTTTTTTAGAAGTGGTTTGTCTTCCATCAACCTTATTTCCATTTTGTTTGCCCTTGTGGAAAAGCAGCTAAGACCACTCAGTGGTGGTTTGTGCCCATTCAGGGGCCTGAGCAGTGGGAGACGCAGACCAGTCCTCAGTGGCAGGCTGAACACTCTAGTCTTTAATAGGGAACCACTTAATATCCATACCTGCACACCTTCAGACCAGTCTGTGACTTCAGGTTGTGTAGCAGCGAACCCAGGAGCTGGAGAAGTCCCCTGACCCTGAAATTCCTCGTCAGGTCGTAGCTTTTTCAGGAGCAGCTTGCCTTTCAGTTTCGATCTCTTCAAAATCTGCAAGATCAGTCATCACCTCTCATGGGTCTTCACAGGAAATGGTGCCACACATACGCAGAACTTCCCAAGCCAGCAACCACCCCATCAGACCCACTGAGTCACTGCAAGGGATGGCAAAGTTCACATCGCACAGAGGAGAGTCTGTGCCACACAGAGTGATGGTAGGCACTCTGAGAGGCTGGTGGTGGTCAGCCCCAGGATCAGTAACCACCAGAAGTCTTGGCTTCTGGAAGACTGCCTGGCTTCTGGTTGGTGAAGGTTTTGGG
The DNA here is from genome assembly GCF_018350215.1 of Panthera leo. Classification (NCBI taxonomy): domain Eukaryota; kingdom Metazoa; phylum Chordata; class Mammalia; order Carnivora; family Felidae; genus Panthera; species Panthera leo. The sequence goes on along the minus strand of NC_056679.1, from coordinate 37,491,213 downwards.
AGTGAAACAGCCAGCAACAGGAGTGGCTCCGGTAGCAGTAACAAATTTCAGCACTGGTCAGTACTCCTAGATGATAGGACACTGACATCAGCAGGATTTTCAATAGCAACAATGGTACGAGCTGCCAGCAAAAGCTTCTCCCAGATTCTCTTCAGGTTTATGATGTAGATACCATCACTTTTCCTTTTGTAGAGGTACTGTTCATCTGGGAGTCGAGGTTGGTGCGACCTAAGTGGGTTTCTACTCCAAGAAATTTGAGGATATCCTCCTCCTTCATTTGCGGGACATCAAGGCATTGCCAAAGTTTCCCTTAAAGTTACTATAGCAACACAGAACAAGGCTGTATAGACACCTTCCTGGGTAGTGCAGAAAGGCAAGGTTGTTCTTCCTTCTGCTTTCAATACTGTCATTTTGCTAATAAGTCACTATGTGCAGCTCATATTTAAGGAGTGGGAAGTTATGCTCTCCTTCCTTGAAGACAGTGGGTCCATATAAATGTTGTGAATTTTCCAGCATGCGGATTCACCTCTTTTCTCAAGCCACTTATTTAATTAATACTTTGTATCAATATGGACTCAGAGATATTTAGTTTATACTTTGAGTTATAATTCAGTGGGTCTTTCTTTCTTTCTTTCTTTCTTTTTTTGTTGTTGAAAATGTTCCAACTTTGGCCATCAGAAGTTTAGTCAGCTCTGGTGTCCCTTTAACATATCCTCACCCATGTGTTTTGGTTGTTCTTCTGGCTATTTGTTATTGCTTGTTTTTGAGCACGTCCTTAATTTCTGGCAACATGAGACAGCTCCAGACCCATCTTGTGTATTTCCCGCCTCCAAATCATGGAACTAGTCAACTTCCAAGGAGCCTGAGTTCTTTATACTAGAGACACGGATTACAAACGAAGACCTGGGCCTTAAAGGTGCTCACTGATGATACAGTGTTGTTGCTCACTGGTCTTCCCAGGAGACAAAGGGTATGTAAGTGTGTACTCTAACCTGTGGATATGCACATGTCCAGAAACATATCTAAACGTAAACATTTGTTTCTATAGTAAACTATAGGAGTTCAACCTTGGTCACAGTGTATAACCTTTTATACAGTTTTGAGTTCAGAGATTAATAAAATCCTTTTATGATTCAAGGATTAAATCATGCACGCAAAACACGCTACTTGGATTAGCAACAGATCAACATGTAAAAACACTCCATAATTTGGCAACTATCAATTTAAAACTCTTGTTCTTAAAAGTGGTTCAAAGGTCCAACACTGTATTCTTCCAGTGTGTAAATTGTACTGCACATTGTTCCTTCTGGCACTGAGTTTTCGAAACCTCACAGAGTACCATTTTTAGGCAAAGCAACAATAGAAGCATCTGTCCATGCAGGGGAGGTAAAGAGTAGGGTCAGTTTCAGTGTTAATCATCTGGCAAGACAGTGATACTAAGACTCATAGTCTAAAAATAAAATATCTTACAAACTGCAAACCTGCAACACATGATTTTTACACCTACTTACTAGAAAACTAAGGCAAGAATGTATTAATTTTGAATAAGGTAATATGAAAACAAGAATGCATTTTTGCTAACCTACAAAAAAAAAAGTTCTACTACAATTCAGAAAAATTTTATAAGACAGAGACCTAATGCTCATTGAAGAGAAGAAAAGAAATATACTTACTAAGTTAGCAATTATTCAGAGGAAATTAAATACCCAATTAGGGGAAAGGTGGCATGTGTAAGAAAAAGGAACATCCTCAGATAACACTGATAATACCAACCATTTGATAGAGAATAACCTTTTAAAAATTTTACCTGTGACACTTTTATTCAGCTTATTCTGGGTGCAGTGTAGTGTACATTAATTTCCACTTCGTATTTTGTCAAATACTGTCATCATCGTTTGATCATGTCAAATACTTCACCCACTCCACTCCAGTACACCCACAGCTAAGAACAGCATACTTCATTAGTGTCAGAATTTCCTAATATCAGAAGCTGCAGGCTCCTTAAAGACAAAAGTCTGTAAGAGTCTAGTACATAGTTTGTGTAGCACACAACGCAACTCAGTTCAGAGGATATTTGGTAACTCAAGCAAAGCGAGGGTAGGGACTACTGAAAAGTAAGTCTTGGGGCGCCCGGGTGGCTCCATTGGTCAAGCCTCCAACCTCGGCTCAGGTCATGATCTCATGGTTTGTGGATTCCAGCCCTGTATCGGGATCTGTGCTCAGAGCCTGGAGCCTGCTTCAGATTCTGTGTCTCCCTCTCTCTCTTCCCCTCCCCTGCTTGCACTCTGTCTCTCTCTCAAAAACAAACAAATATTAAAAAAAAAAATTACAAGAACAGAAAAACAAGTCTTTAAGAAGGCTTGTCATTTTAGGGCTCGAACCCATACTTTAAACAAACAAAATTCAGTAATTTCTGATTAGTTTTTCCATAAAACTATTTGAGCCAGTCTGTAACTAAACTTTGACATCGAATGTGAAGTCTCCACCAGTTTTGAGCAAAGTGTACATAGGTTCCAAGAGGGACTGCGTAAGGAAGGAGAGGCTTAGATATTTATAAGCCGACATATTCCCTCTCTCTTCTGTTTTTGTTTTTTTTTTCAATGTTTATTTGTTTAGTTTGAGAGAAAGACAGAGAGAACAAGTAGGGAGGGGCAGAGAGAGAGGGAAAGAGAATCCCAAGCAGGCCCTACACTGTCAGTGCAGAACCTGACATGGGGCTCATTCCTATGAACCGTGAGATGTTAACTTGAACCGAAACCATGAAGCGGATGCTTAATGGACTGAGACACCAAGGCACCCCTCCCTCCCTCTTCTTGTTGAGTGTCCAGGGAACTGCTGTAGAAGCTTCATCAAAAACTGCCTTGAAGTGTGATAACCAGGTACTTCAGTCACTCTGCAGCCCAGAACCCCTCAGCCATGGCAAAGTCTTGTGGGCAGTGAGGGGAACGACCTTCTCTTACAGTTTCTCAGTTAGGTCTTCATCATCAATATGATCAAAGTTCCCTCTAGGAGGAGAAGGGTGTTGAGTCAATAGTGTTGCACTTCAGCATACCACGTTGCAGAGATTGTCAAATGATTTAAGACTCAAAGGAGAAGAACAAACTAAGAATGTGTCCGTTGGTGGACAAGACAGAAGGTATAAAGTGTCTTAATCTCCTTGTCCAGTTGTATTCCATCAAGATTCTCCTGTTTCCCATGTCCCATCACATTGGCAAAACAGTTACAAACACAGTAGAGATATATTCTCCAGGAGATGTGTTGGTTGTGTGACTGATCAGTAGGCAAGTTTACTTATATACCCATCCCCCACCACGACACACTTGACGGCCTGCTTGGGGCTCCAGGTGTTGAGAAAGAAAGCAGTGGCTTGGCTAGTCCAAAGCCCAAGCTTCTCATTTTTATCAACCAGTCAAGCCAGATATTTAGGGACTAGCTCGTTCCTATGTAATACTATATTTTTGAGAGTGAAATCCCTGAACTGGGAATACCAGACTTAAAATTGTTTATAGATATCTGACATTGGAAGTTGACTTTGTATCTCTGTGGTACAGCTCCCTTATTTATCAAAGAAGTTAGAGCCCAGTATAATTATGAGTATAGAGTAAGATTATATACCTGAAGTGCTAAAGTAAAAATAGTGCCTTGATTTCAAATAAGTGTTCAATGGATATAACTGACTAGGAATTTAGCATTACTACAACATCTCAATTCCTGTCCCATTTGGCCTGGAACACTTATTATTATTGATCTTCTCTTGGGAATTAGTAGCAATATCCTCTGGCTGAACAAAACAAAATACTAAAGCAAAACAGACCAACAAACAAAAATAGATACTTTACTTAAAACAAAGTAGTTTGCCAGGAATGGCAGCAAACCCTGGGCTGCTGGATGAGAGATTACTCCACATTTTGCTAAGAAAGGGAGGAGAAGGCATGGGGGTCAAGACCCCGTTCCCCTCACTCATATTCTCATTTATTGCAGCGTCAGGCCAATCACAAATCTCAGTTGGCTTGAGGTGTACAGAAGGCGCCTAACATTTCAGGTATGCAAAAACAAAGGGTGCATGACTTAAAGGTGAACCATCGCAAGCGACTGACTAAATCAGAGACCTACAGCAAGGGTCTCTGTGTCCAATTGTGTTACTAAACACTGTATACAATGTATAGATAATGGAGTTCCCAGAGGCCTGCAGAAAGAGTTCCAAGAGACCCAAGCTTAACTGCAGCCCATCAGAAATCTTCCTGTTACATTTTAGCTGGCCAACCATTGTGTATAATCTCCTCATCCTCAGTAATGACCCCAACAGCAGTTAATCCATTTGTAGTTACTAGTACCTTACATAAAACACAAAAGCATTTCTGTCTTCCCCAAGCAAAGGCAGGGACATCCAAGGCACTATTGCTGGGATTTACAATGGAACCTCAGTTCACGGAGGGGAACTCTGGATAAGAACTTCAGAGCCTAGACAGGGATTCATTTTTCAGGAATAAATAGCTAATGCGAGATTTCTCAGTCAGTAACTGATTTTTTCGTAAGACTGTATTCATCTATCCCTGCAACATGCTTCTTTAAATAATAAGATGAATAAATAATTTACAGTTTATTTTACTTGAAGAGAGATTATTTCTATCAGATGCAGTTTAGATTTTGGAGAATGGTCAGAGTTTGGGGACCACCCATTATTTGTGTAGAGATTTAAAAATAATAGTGGTTGTACACTAAGCTAGAGTAGCAATTACACAAGGCTTGACCTCTTTAGAGGGGAAATGTCTCACAGAAGTGATAAAAAAATCCACGTGTAAAGATTCAAAATATCAGGGAGTAAAAAAAAAAAAAATATTCTAATCAAGCCACTCCAAATCAGTCCAGAAGGTGACTAATGACATTTCTTATTATTAATGCTTTTTTAAAAGTGCACTTAACATGATAAATCATTTTTCGTATAAGAAACCAATCAGGATCAGAGCATTTGCCCTGTGTGAGGATAGGATTAACATACTGCTACTTAAACAACTAATGTTCCAAATATCCAGTGGTATATTAAATTGTCTGTGACCTCTAGAAATTAACCCCCCCCAAAATTTTAAATTTCTTCTACTGAAACTATATAATATAAATTTATTACTTATAAAATACAACCTAACTATTAGCCTAATTTTCTTCAAATCCTTTAATTTTTAAAATCCTTGATAGTAAAAAGTATGTACTAAAATGCGTAAGTACATCAGTGTGATCTCTCAGAATCCCAGATTAAGGCAAACTACAACATGGATCATTTTCCTTAGAATTCTTGATGAATTTCTGGCTAATTGGCACCACTCTCCTTCCTAACAGAGCCAAAATTTCTTATTATGATTATTTTACAGCCTAATTTGTTATACTATTCCACACATTTCATTAGAGCCTTTAGCGTAAGTGGTCACAATCAGTCTTTTATTTGTATTCAAAGTAAAAGAACGAATATAAAATCCTCCAAAATTTTATTCTATTCCACTACACAATTCTGACACAACAGATTTTTAAATTTTTTTAATGTTTATTTATTTTTGAGAGAGACAGACAGAGTATGAGTAGGAAAGGGACAGAGCGAGGGAGACAGAGAATCCGAAGCAGACTCCAGGTTCTGAGCTGTCAGCAAAGGAGCCTGACGTGGGGCTTAAAATCACCAACCACGAGATTATGACCTAGAGCCAAAGTCAGACACTCAAGTGACTGAGCCACCCTGGCACCCCTGACCCAACAAAATTTTTTAAGCCTGGGTATTATTAATAATTTTCTTAAAATACACCAAGTTCTAGTGTGTAGCATATCTGTGGCTTTACAGGTAACAAAGGAGACCAGAAAGTTCTCTTTCTCCAGGATAATTTGTCTCTTGCCTTTTCTTGATTTATGGCACCAGTAAGAAATTTACCAATTTAAACTGAGTATATCACATTATCTAACTTGTGTATGTTATGGCCCAGAGGGATACGGGCAAGTATATGGTAATCTCACTAATTCGTTTCGATGCTAAAGTAAATTATAGAAACAACAGAAAAATCTCGTGTGTTCACAACTTTTGGGTTTTCAAGAGAAAATAGCCAAGTGTGAAGTATGGGAGGATTCAAAAGTTCCTCTTCTGATTTATTCCATTTTTGTTTGCACCTTACGCATACTTAGGAAGTGTTTAATGATTTGTATCCTATAAATCAACAGTCTTCAACTACTTCTGTTTATAGAATTAAGTCAATTACCTAGAGAAATTAAAGGAAAATTCTCTGATTGACTAAGAAGCCATTTTTAATTACAGTTCTCTAGGTCATCCAGATTTCTGGATATTACCAAAAGGTAGGATAAATGATTAAAAAGTGTTGGATTTGAAGTGAGAATCTCTAGAAACTTAGTCTCATATGCAATTTGTAATCCTGGTTTTCTCATGTGAGAAACGGGTGTAATATATCACCCAAGTGAGTGTAACTATATTAGATGCATCACAAATTCATAAATACATGACAGGGCTTATGACATGAAATCATGTGTAACCAGCTGTATCAAAAAACCTAAGACTTTTTGTGAAAGTAAAGATACAGATATTAAAAAATTCTTTGGAGCTAAGAGCCAGCCCTTAGCCTAGATCCTTAAACTCCTAGAGCATAAAAGCAACTATTTAGCGATGCTTGGGTGCCCCTGTTAAGCATCTGACTTCAGCTCAGGTCATGATCTCACAGTTCATGGGTTCAAGCCTCACCTAGGGCTCTGAGCCTGGAGCCTGCTTCAGATTCTGTGTCTCCCTCACTCTGTTCCTCCTCCACTCATTCATTCATTCATTCATTCATTCTCTCTCTCTCTCTCTCCCTCCCTCTCTCTCTCTCTCTCTCAAAAAGTGAACATTTAAAAAAAAATTAAAAAGCAACCAATTAATTGTGTAAATAATATACTGATTTTAAAAGGCATACGTTCCAACTGGAGAGTTGGAAATCTCCAGGTAGGTATGGCACTGACACTCTTGGTAGTGCCAGAGAGGAGAAATCCTACACAATGGATGGTGTCATGTCATTTAGATGCACTTCCAGACTGGTTACTTCTAAATAAATGCCTGCGCCTTCAAGTAACCTAAATAAATTAGTATGAGATACAACCTTGATTACTAGAGTTTTTGTTCCTGTGAAGGACAAAAAAAGGAGAGAGAGAGAGACAGAAAACAAGGTTAAAAAGAAACACTGGATAAAGTAGTGTGTTGGAAAAAAAATCTATGTGAACGAAGACATAGTATAATTATTTTTGTGTGAATGGCATTTGCTGCCTCCTGATTTACGTAACTTTCTGAATGCCAATGCCACATTGTTTCATTACTGTAATACATATTTAAGTATGTTCCAAAATCAGGAAGTATGCTTCTAGCTTTTTCTTCTTATTGATTTTTAAAATGCATTTTATATATGTTAAGTTATATTTTCATGTAAATTTTTAAATATTCAAAAAAGGAAATAATACCTATGTCATATAAACTCCAAAATATATCTATGGATCACATTTTACATCTATTCTTACATTCTTCCCTATAGGAGAATCTCTCCTCTCTCTTTACACACACACACACACACACACACACACACACACACACACCCTTATACACACCTCTTACCAAAAAATTAGGATAATCTCACTTTATACATATAATAACACAAGCTGTTTTTTGTTTACTGTGAAATATAAAGATTTTGTACCACATTTAGAACAGTCTTCATGACCGTGGAAATTTTTAATTACATATTAAGAGAGTATTACAATTAGCTAAATTCCATACTGACATAGATTTTTTTTTGGTAGTTTCAAAAAATCTCCATTATCAACAATGCTGTAATTTCCATTCCTCTGATTAATATAGAACTTAATCCTCTTGTCCCTCTCTTCCAAATATTCTGGCCTCCATCCCTCCCATCCTATCAGTCCACTTTAGGCTGTAGCCATTCTTGCTTGACTCACCATCTTGGAAAATCTATTTCACCTCCCTGTCTCCTCCATTCTATTGTGCATCATGCAGTCAATTATATTTTGAACAATCAAGCATGTGATTATGTCAGTTCCATCCTTAGTGTTTTTGATAGAATGCTACTGCTCTCCTGTTAAAAAGTATATCTTCATCATGTTTTAGAATATATGATATCCACCTTGCTTCAGCTTTATCTCAAGCTATGTTTTTCTCACTGTTGTGACATTATTTTCTTTATCACCATGATGTATTACATTCTCTCCTAACTTAAAAATATATTAACCCTCCTTTGTCTTTTCCCTGGGATCTTCCTTCAAGCCTTCTATATACATACAGATATGTACTATTAGCTTGGCTAATTTCTTCCTTTGTTTTTCAACTTATAATTCACTCTCTCACTATCTACACCATTTTAAATCCTTTCCCCTTGCATTGCCATAGTACACTGCCTTTTCTTCCCCCATCATTTCAGTTGCCTAAATTATTTAATTTTTGTTTTAACTTATTGATGCCAGGCTTCATGAACTTACTGTTTCTTTACAACTATCACAGTGCCTAGAACATTATTTATGCTCAATACTTTAGAAGTTGACTTGAAGACTGTAGGGAGCCACTGAAGGTTATAGGCAATACAGAAACATAGTAAGTTGGATATAGAAGGTGCACACCCACTCTTCATTCTCACATCTACCAAGCTTCTTTTTAATAGAAACACCAGAAAATATAAACTTTCACATATATTCTTCAGTTAGCATTCTGAATGTAAATAAGATCCTAGTAATTAAATGCATTCATGAAATTTAAAAAGGAGAACAAAAGATAATTTTTTGCTGCTTTAAAATTTCCTACCAAGAAGCAAAACTATAGGTATATGAGTTTCTCCTGGCAACTTTGGTAGCAAAGACTATTCTCAGTAGTTCCATATCTAGTTTCTTTCTTCATGGACAAAAGGAAAGTATGGGAGCAGAGCTAGAGAAGCCGTCTATTCCATTTTCTTTTTGTTGAATTGTAGTTATGGCAGGTGTTTTTTGTCTCCAATTCACTACTTATAAGAGTGGCTTATTAAGTACCGTTTCCTAGAGCCTCAAGGATTGTATATATTCTTATATTAACAACATTGTCCTAAACTACTGAGAGTATTTGCTCTTTTCCAAACTCAGTTTTGAATGTCACAGCACTGGAGTCAAAAAAGATGGCAGACACTTGAGGAAGGAAATCAACTTGACTATTTGAATGGCTGATCACTCCAGACAGTTATTATCTGGTTACTAATGGAAAATGGAACACTATGAGAACACGGCATGTGATGACAAAATAGTTACTTAAATTTTCTTCTGTGGTCATCTGGAATAGAATCAGTCAAGATAACTCTTTGAAAGACCAAATGTCAAATGTCTGCTTCAATACAACATATTGATGGAGAAAATTGTGCATGGGCTGTCTCCTCCCTTTGTGAGAAAGATTAAAGAAAGAAAATGCAAGTGTGAGATTTTAAATTAGTGGCTCAAATCACAGAGAACTGGAGAGTTTCAACCATCCAAAATAATACCTTATTTCTTATAATTATAGGGCTGTTTTCATAAAATATCAGATTCAAAGTCTGATAATGTAGGCTGCTAAAATACCATATAAAATTAATTCACATTCTTGCCATGGCCAGTTACTTAAAATTAGGAAATTTATGGGATAAAGTAGGACTGTGAGAATTGAAATGAGAAATTATGGATGAATTTGGATGACTGTGACTATAATTATATGATAAACTTGCCTGATGGTCTAGTTTTGACTTGGTTAAAAACCATGTAGTGACTGATCCTAGGCACGTTACCTTGCAAGGGGACACCAAGTGACCTCATGTTGCACCTCAGCGATTCCAATTGCCATCACATCTGTAAGTGGACTCAGATCTGAACGTACCCTCAGACAGTGTAATGTTCTACCTGAGATGAGAAGCCTCACATGCCACAGATATTGTAGCCTTACTCTGACTACATATCAGAAGAAATCTAGTCAATTGTACAAATTGCCTTTGTTTCTTAGAACCATAATGAAAAAAAAAAAATGCATACATTTAAATACAGCCCAATATACCCGACCAAAGATTCTGGACCCAACGAACTAAGTTGAGCATCTTCAGGAGATTCTGAAGTTTGCAGAGGTGATTGACTGAAATTTGGACTCACTGGACTTTCAATACCAGATATTCTTTCCATCTTACAATATACAAATGCAAAAGATGAATAAAATGGAAATGTTCAAATAGATTACCATATAAGATCAGCTTCCCTTCATCTTAACTACATCTCACAGAAGATCCTAGCCACTTACTTCAACAAGGTGGTGAAAAATAAACTGGAAAAAACATCCTTAGAAAGGCTCATATTGGCTATACTCACAGCCTGTGAAAGACACAAGAGGAGAGATGGAACCCCAAAGCAGGAAAAGCGAAAGGGGCATATAATCACTAGACACTTACTTATCAGTAGGGCTGATTAAAGTTACCAGGATTGTTTGATATGGTAAGATTTCTGGTTAATTTCTCATGAGGTTCCAAAGAGTAAACTACACTTCCCAAATCCTATTTGATGTGTGTGTGTGTGTGTGTGTGTGTGTGTGTATACACACATGTGTATGTATATACATATATATACACATGTGTGTATATATATACACACACACATCAAATAGGATGATATATATACGCGTGTATATATATATACACATATATATGTGTGTGTGTGTATATATATATATATATATATATATATATATATATATATATATATATAAGAAATAACTCTAAATTAGTGTATAAGGATTAGTTCATAAGGATGAAAAGAACTAGGACTCTTCAAAAAAGGTTTCATGACAATGCCACAGGATATACTGTGTTTTCTTTCTACCTTTTGCCAAAGATATGCAGGACCAGTTCTGAGGATAGACTATATAGGGAAAGGGACATAATGAGATGTTTGTGCAGTTACTGATCACTGACTTTCAGTCATCATTAACCCCTGGAGGCAATGAATGCTGCTGGCATTTCATACGTCTGAGTGAAAGCCTGGGAAGTCGTGTGATAAATGCAATGTTGGACAATTTCCATCTCACAGTGATCTAGTACATCCACGAGGTCATCCTATGGTTATTTCAACAGATCCAGAATCATAAAGAGGCCAAATCAGTAGATCTCAAAATCATATCTGTGTTCCCTTATTTAAAAGTTTTTAAAACAAAACAGATTTAATTTGTATATACATATTTATTGCATTGGCACTTGCACTGATGATACAAAAGCAATAGTCTTCTGGCACTTTAGTTAAAATCAAGATTATAGATAGATGATATAGATGTAATATAGATATAGATAGCTATAGATATAATGTAATATTACTCAACCATAAAAAGGTTGAGATCTTGCCATTCACAACAAAATGGACAGACCTAGAAGGTATTATGTTAAGTGAAGTAAGTCAGAAAAAGAAAGACAAATATGATTCCATTGATACGTGCAATCTAAAAAACAAAACAAATGAATAAAAAAACAGAAAACAGAATCAAACCAACAAATACAGAGAACAAACTGATAGTAGCCAGGGGAAGGGGGCTGGGGATATAGGCAAAATAGGTGAAAGGCAGTGGGAGATAGAGGCTTCCTGTTATGGAATTAGTAAGTTATGGATATAAAAGTCACAATAAACAGAATATAGTCAATGATATTGTAACAGTATTGTATGGTGACAGTTGATGACTACAGTTTTGCTGATCACAGCATCACATAGAGTTGTTCAATCACTGTGTTGTACACCTGAAACTAATTTAAGATTGTATGTCAACTACACTCAAAATTTATTTTTTTTTAAATTTTTTTAACACTTATTTATTTTTGAGACAGAGAGAGACAGAGCATGAACACGGGAGGGGCAGAGAGAGAGAGGGAGACACAGAATCTGAAACAGGCTCCAGGCTCTGCGGTCAGCACCAGAGCCCGACGTGGGGCTCGAACTCATGGACCATGAGATCATGACCTGAGCCGAAGTCGGCCGCTTAACCGACTGAGCCACCCAGGCGCCCCTCAAAATTTATTTTAATTTTCACTTAAAAGAAAGACTGGCGTCTTAACAGTGGTAAAGACTCAGTCATTTGAAAGATACATCCTTGATAATGGTTTCTCTTTTCAAAACAAAACAAAACAAAAGCCTTTGTTGCCAGTGATAAAATTCTAGTTTTCAAATAGAAAATTATAATTCTAGAAAGTTTGTATCTGTTATCATTGAGCTTGACAGTTTCCCAACACATACTTTTCAAATAAGGCTTGTCATGATATTTATGAATGAAATTTTTGATATTACATAATAAAATGTGTCAAAATTTGAATGGTCTGCATAATACCATGAATCAATATTACCAAGTGATCAATGCATGATGTTACAAAGTCATGCAGACATAAAAGATCCCTTCAAAGTGCAAATAGGCTTATGTAACAGAGTTTGAAGCTTATTGATAAGGTTTCAAATTCTGCATTGCAACTGACCTTTAAGAAACTACGGCTTTTCAAGTTTTCTTGTAATATCAAAGAAGAATAGCCATAATTATCTGAAATGTTATTAAAGTCTGCCTCTATTTTCTAACTACATATCTTTGTAAGACCAAGTACTCTACACGTACTTTAACTTAAAAAACATACAACAATCGATTATAAGGATTCAACTTTGTCCTATGAATCCAGACATTAAACTGGCTTACAAAACTGTAAAGTAATTATGCTTTTCTCACTTTCTTTTGAAAACATAGTGATACTTTCATAAAATTATGTATGACAAATTGTCCTCTATGGTTTATTATTGTTATTTTAAAGTGAATCAATAAATACATATTCAGCAAACTTCTCATAATATAGAACGCAGTATTTAGCTATAGATTTTACCCATATAAACAAAAGCTCTTTGAGATTTTCAGTAACTTTTCAGAGAATCAAGTAACCCTGATACCAAAAATTTTGAGAACTATTCAACTAAATAAACTAAGCAACTAAAATTCCTGACAAGCATGATGTCACAATATGGCAGAGTAGGTGGTTCCCAGCTTCAATACTACTTACAGACAGATCAGCTCTCCACTACCCATACACAGGATGTCGTTGTGAAAATCCCAGAAACAAGAAATAATGCTGAAGCAACGGCCTGGATCATAGACACTGAGAAATGGAAACCTGCATTAGAAGGAAAAAAGAAGCAGTTTCACCTTGAACACATTCCCCTGCCCAGGATGCCATAGCACCGCTCTGAGAATACCTCCCTGTGCTTATGGGTTCTATAGTCAGGGGAGAGCCCCAAGTGGACTTCCACTATCCCCAGCATTAGAGGACACTTCCTGTGAGGCCCACATAGGTCTTGCCTCACAGGGATCACCAGGGGAATCAGAGGGTCTAGACGACAGGAGATCAGCTAGAGGTACAGAAGGAGGTGGAGCTCGCAGCAACCAACATGCAGACTTTGGCAGACCACATTTCTGCCGGCAGCAGTGCCCAAGCAGAGAGCCCCTCCAGGGGTTCTCCCCATTTGCAGAGCCAACCTAGTGACTCCATCTAGCCAAGAAGCATGACTGGCAATTCTGCCCAGTGGCACAGCTAGTCAATGGGCTGTTCCAGATAAGGAACAAATCCTATAGCCTGCCTGGACAGGGAGCCCATCAAAATCCTGTAGCAGCCCATCCTACAAACCTACATGGGCAGACAGACAAGATAGAAACCCCCCCAGCTATGGAGCATAATCTCTGGCCCTACCTCACTAGTGATCCTGATCAGTCAGTGACCTACAATGAACTTGAGCAGTCACAGACACACGTCTACTATGCCACCTAGCCACAGGGCATAGCCGAAGGCCCTGGCTGATTGCTGCACACAACCTGCCTGTGGACTGACCTAAGCAAAAGCATAACCCAGTGGCTTCATCCAATCACACAGCATAACCTGTTGCCTTACCCGACCAAGAAACCCCAACAGCAGCCTTGCCCAACAGCAGACCATAGCCTCCAGCCCCACCCAACTACCAAGAAGAACTGTCAGCCACACCTGACCAGGCTGCCTGGCCAGTGACCTCTCTAACAAATAGCCTAGCCTGTGGCCCTACCCAACTTTGAGGTAACCTATGGCCCCATCTGAACACAGAGGATGGCCTGAGATTGCACCTGATCATAAAGCCCTGCCTTCGGCCCTGCAAATGTGGATTCCAGCCAGCAGCACCATCCATTTGGGGAGCACAGCCTGACTTTCAAGTTTCCAAAAGTCAAAGACAAAATTTTGAGGCAGCAAGAGAACAGACTTGTCACGTACAAGTGAGTCCACATAAGATGATCAGTGGGTTTCTCAACAGAAACCTAACAGGCCAAGAGAGAGTGGAATGATATATTCAAATACTGGGAAAAACCTGTCAACCAAGAATACTGACCTGGCAAAGTTGTCCTTCATAAGTGAAAAGGAGATAAATCCTTTCTCAAACAAAAAAGCTTCAGGAGTTCATCATCACTAACCTGCCTTTCAAGAAATGCTAAGGGAGTTCTTCAAGCTGAAAGGAAACTAAATAACCACGAATAAACCTATGAATATGTAAAACTCTGTGAAAAGATACCTACATAATCAAAGTAAGATCCTCTAATATTGTCATGATGATACATAAATCACTTTCAACTCTAATTTAAGAGTTAAAGGACAAATGTATTAAAAATAGCTATAACCAGGGTATAGATTCATAGTATAATACAGATGTAAATTGTGACATCAATAACCTAAAATGTGAGTGGGGGAGAGGTAAGCAGTTTCTGTATGCGGAGGTAAAGTTGTTACCACCTTAAAATACGATATTATAACTATAGGAGATTTTATGTAAACTTCATGTTAACTTCAAAGAAAAACCTGTAGTAGATACACAAAAGATTAAGATAAAGGAATCAATGCATACAGCCACAGCACTTCACATCACAAAGTAAGACAGAAAGAGGGGGGAAAGGGAGCAAGAGATCTCCTAGTCAGAAAGCCATTAACTAAATGGCAGTAGAAGTCTTTATCAATAATTTTCTTAAATATAAATAGCCTTTATGTTCCAAACAAAAGACACAGACTGGCTGAATAAAAAATACAAGATCCCATGATATGCTGCCTACGAAAATCTCACTTTAGCTTTAAGAACACATAGGCTGAAAAGGAAAGGATGGAAAAGATATTCTAAGCAAATGGTAACCAGAAGAGTCCAGGGGTGGCTATACTTATAAATGACAATATAGACTTTATGTTAGAAATGGTCACAAGAAGGGCACCTGGGTGGCTCAATCAGTTATGCATTCGACTTTGGCTCAAGTCATGATGTCACAGTTTGTGAGTTTGAGCCTTGCACTGGGCTCTGTGCTGACAGCTCAGATCCTCTATCCTCCTCTCTGTCAGATCCTCTGTACCCCTCTCTCTGCCACTTCCCTATTTTTCCTTTCTCTCTCTCTCCCCAAAATAAACAAACATTAAAAATTTTAAAAAGAAATGGTAACAAAGACAAAAAAAAAGTCACATAATGACAAAGAGGTCAATTCACCAACATATAATAATGATAGTTATTTAAGCATCCAACACTGGCACACGTACATATGCAAAGCAAATACTAAACACAGTAAAAGGAGAAATAAACAGGAGTACAGTAGGGGACTTAATACCCCACTCTCAACAACAGATAAATCATCCAGACAGAAAATTAATAAAGAAAGAGTAGGTTTCAAAAACACTATAGAGCAAATGGACCTAACAGATACATAGATTTGAGATATAGATTAGATGTAGATACAGATATATAGATATGGACATGTTAGATAAACAGAACATTCCACCCAACAGCACCAGAATACATTCTCTTTAAATGTGCAAGAGACATTCGCCAGTATAGATTAGACCTTACGCCATGGAACAAGTCTTAACAAACCAAAGAAGTTTGAGATGGTATCGATTATCTTTTCTAACCACAATACCAGGAGAAAAACTGAAAAATTCACAATACTGGAGAAATTAAACAACATACTCTTGAGTTAACAATGGATGGAGGAAGGAATCAAAATGGAAATAAAAAAATATCTAGAGACAAAAATGGAAACACAAAATGCCAAAGTGTATGGGATGTAGCAATAGCAGTTCTAAGAGGAAAGTTATAGCTTTAAAAATGGCTACATTAAGAAAAAAGTAAGGTCTCAAATAAACAACCAAATATTACATCTCAAGGAGCCTGAAAAAGAACAAAGCACAGAATTAGCAAAGGAAACATAAAAATAAATAAAGATTACAGGAGAAATAAATGGAATAAAAACTTGAAAAATAGTTGAAAACATCAATTAAACTAGAGGTATTTTTTGTGCAAAGATAAAATTGACAAACCTTAAACCGAATTAACCAAGAAATATGATAGAGGACTCAAATATAATCTAAATGAAAAAACAGACTTTACAACTAATATCACAGAAATATACAGGGTCAGAAGATACTAGTATAAACAATTATACAGCCCAGAGAAAATGTATGTATTCTCCTGGCTAAGGGGGACACCATCATTTTTGAAGACTTCTGTGTTGGTTCGCTTTTGCAGATCAGAGATGATATGTGAATGTTGCAATGGCATTTTATATTCCATAATCTCAAGAAAAATAATGTGATCCTGGAGGAGCAAAAGCTAAGTTTTTGCTAACTATCTGAAAACAGAGACGCACAGTTACTACAGCAAGCCGTGGGATTGAAGCAGAGACTCTAAGCACTATTTTATGAGACCTCTGGTGATGGTTCATTAATCACAGAGTCCCTAAAAATGAAATTGATAGACACCCTGTTAAAGTGCTGCTTGACATGTATTGGAGGAAAAAAATTAAGCATCGTAACTCAATTCACACTAGTGAAAATTCCTGATCTTTTTTTTCAGTTTCTAGAACTAAACTGGTTCCCAGACCTGTAATCCCCTGACTAAAGTAGAGACTATGTCTTTTTTGAGGAAAGACCCCGTTTTAGAGTCATATTTGTATTCCATGAATCTTTCTTCAAGTGTTCTATATTTTTCAGAGGACAGTAAACTTGGAATAGATAAATAGCTATTCCTTTTGGAGTCAGTAGATACCAGCACTTACAATGACCCTAAGAGACTCAACAGGTCACTGAGTTCCATGAGTGAGAATGCAGACTTCAAGAGGTTAGGGGTTAATATGGCCAACTAACAGTACTTCCAGTGATACCATGGACGCCCTGGTAATCCTTAGACTCATCAATTCAGGAGCACCAGAGTAGTAAAGGCTACATGTAAGTCCAGTAACTAAAACCCCTACCCTATTACAGGATCTACATGGCCCAGACTAGTTGATACATAAAAATAACCATCACACAAAGGAATAGCAGAGGTACAAGAACACAAGAGCAAATATACAGAATTTCTCCATAGCCCTATCTACAGCACCCTTCATTGCTTTGATAATAGACTGAAGGTAATATTGACTCCAGGGTGAAAATTCAACGATTAGAAACATCATTAAACCTGTGAGAGAGGAAAAGGTACGATTCCTATCTTCGTCCATTTAATTTAGCTAACTGCTCTCTAAAAGAGTCTTTTGGGGGCACCTGGGTGGCTCAGTCAGTTGAGCGGCCGACTTGGGCTCAGGTCATGATCTCGCGGTCCGTGAGTTCAAGCCCCGCGTCGGGCTCTGTGCTGACAGCTCAGAGCCTGGAGCCTGTTTCGGATTCTGTGTCTCCCTCTCTCTGACCCTCCCCCATTGATGCTCTGTCTCTCTCTGTCTCAAAAATAAATAAACGTTAAAAAAAAAATTTAAAAAAAAAAAGAGTCTTTTGTGAGGTGGAAAAGGACAATCAATTATTACAACCATAAACATATGCTGATGCCAATCAACTATAATTCAGTGTCTTTTACCTCTCTTGGCACACAATCCTGGAGTGCTACTTTTAACTCACTAAGTGAAACCCAAAGCAGTTTACATCCACAAAATCAACACTACCCTTTATTAACTTACCTTTACTCCGTTGCAGCATACTTCAGAGAAATTTCATTTATGTCTTTGTCATCTTAGTTTATGCTTTCCCAAAAGAAATAAAGAATTTGGGTTTAGTGCTTATTTGGCAGGTTATTCCAGGACTGTGGATCAGCTGAAGGCAGAGACTGTGCCTGAGTTTTAATATCCAGAGCAAAAAACTTTATTTGGTACTTAGCAGACATTCAATAAATGTTCTTACAATAGGGGACTAAATAAGTGAATTTCACAGAAAAGAGAGGAGACTGCTAACTCAGTGTAAGTTCCTCGTAACTCTATCTGTTTGTCAGGGTGTTATAATTTCAAGAAGTAGAGAGGTCCTCAGAAAGATAGAGACTGAAACAATTTCTAGGATTTTGCTTCAATTGCGCGAAAGAAAAATTATGTAACTGCCTAGACAGGTTTCAAGAATTTCCTGAAATACTACGGTAGGCCACAAACTCTTAATTTACATAATATAAATACATTAACATTTATAATATGTATATGTACATATGTGATATATACCCATACGTGTGTATGCATAATTTTTATATAGTAAAAAACTTGAATTATATATATATAGTATAGTGTGTATATATACAGACATATAAGCTGAAAAAATATTAAAATTTATTTTAAGTAACCCTATTTTTATGTTTTTCTCCAACATTCAGGGTCTGTTTTTTGTTGTTTTTTTTTTTTTTAGGTTTAATTAGAAATATTCTTGACATACATTTTTAGTTATGCTCAAATTTATCCTCTTCACCCATTAGTAAAACATATATGTGTGTGTGTGTGTATGTGTGTGTGTGTATGTGTGTGTGTGTGTATATATGCGTGTGTGTATATATGAAATTGAACAAAATCAGACTTACAGTTTGAATTTTATTATAGAATACATTACTTTCCTGAAAATTTATTACTAAATGTAGTATAACGTATTTTATAAAAGTATGATAATAACTAAAACAATTGTTCAGAACATTAAGAAACCTTCTATCAAAAATTCTTTTCCAAGGGTCATCTTCTAAGATGGCGGAATAGGAAGACACTGAAGTCAAGAGACCACATCAAAGAAGGTAGAAATGGCAAGACACAGTCTGGGACCAAAACAGACCATGGCCACCCACAGTGGGGAGGGAGCCGGTGGTGCAGATAAGAGCAAAACACAAACTTTTATACCTGGGAGTCAATGAACAGGGAGGATGAATCCCCAAAACAGTTGTCTTTAAAAATTAGAGGGGCCAAATTTCTTGAGTTCTTAAAACCAGAGGGACTTAAAGCCCCTATTTCTTCTTGCTTTAGTTTTGGTAGGTTGTATGTCTCTAGGAATTTATCCATTTCTTCTAAGTTGTCCAATTTGTTGGCATGTAAGTTTTCATAATATTTTGTTACAATTGTTTGTATTATTGTGGTGTTGGTTGTTATTCCTCCTCTCTCTGGATGATTTATCTGTTGTTCAGAGCAGGGTATTAAGTCCCCTACTGTACTTCTGTTTATTTCTCCTTTTAGTATGTTTAGCATTTGCTTTGCATATGTAGGTGTGCCAGTGGTGGATGACTAAATAACTACAATTATTGTATCTTGGTGAATTGACTCCTTTATCATTACATAACATATACCATTGTGGTTAGAAAAGGTATTTAATATCATCTCAGACTTCTTTAGTTTGTTAAGACTTGTTCCATGGCCTAAGATATGATCTATATTGAAGAATTTCTTGCATGCTTGAGGAGAATATATTCTGGTGTTGTTGGATGGAATGTCATGGATACACACACACACACACACACACACACACACACACATAATATATATCCATATCCATATCTGTATATCTGTATCTACATCCCTATCTGTCCATATCTATATCTATCTATATCTGTATCTATTTAATGATAAAATTCAGGACTAGATGGCTTCACAGAATTCCACCAAACATTTAAAGAAGAGTTAATACCTACTCTTCCCAACCAATCCAAAAAAATAGAAATGAAGGAAAACTTCCAAATTTATTCTATGAGACCTGTATCACCCTGATAAAGAAACCAGATAAAGAAACTACAAAGAGAAAGAGAGAGAGAGAGAGAGAGAGAGAGGGAGGGAGGGAACACTACAGGCCAATATCTCTCATGAATATAGATGTAAAAATCATTCATCACAACCAAGTAGAATTTATTCCTGGAATGCAAGTGTGGTTCAACATTAGCAAAATGATCAACATGATACATCACGTCAATAAAAGAAAGGATAAAAACCATATGACCATTTCAATAGATTCAGAAAAAGCATTCAACAAAGTACAACATCCATTCTTGATAAAAATCTTCTGCAAAATGGGTCTAGAGGAAACATACTACAACATAAAAAGGCCTTGTATGAAAAACCAACAGCAAACATCATATTCAATGGAGAAAAAACCAAGAGCTCTTCCCCTAAGATCAGGAATAAGACAAGGATGTCCCCTCTCACCACTTTTATTCCACATAGTACCAAGAGCCCTAGCCAAAGCCATCAGACAACACAAAAAGTAAAATGCATCCAAATCAGCAAGGAAGAATTCACACTTTCACTGTTTGCAGATGAAATGATACTCTATCTAGAAAACCCAGAAGACTGCACCAAACAGCTACTATAACTGATAAATTCAGTGAAGTGGTAAGATACAAAATCAACATACAGAAAT
This sequence comes from Panthera leo, assembly GCF_018350215.1. Classification (NCBI taxonomy): domain Eukaryota; kingdom Metazoa; phylum Chordata; class Mammalia; order Carnivora; family Felidae; genus Panthera; species Panthera leo. Next base: position 37,470,523 of record NC_056679.1, on the reverse strand, counting down.
GCATTCCTGTACACTACTAATGTAGCAACAGAAAGTGAAATTAACAATCCCATTTACAACTACATCAAAAACAATAAAATACCCAGGAATAAACTTAACCAAAGAGATTAAAGACATGTACTCTGAAAACTATAAAACACTGATGAAAGAAATTCATGGTGATGCAGAGAAATGGAAAGTCATTTCATGTTCATGGGTTGAGAGAACAAATATTGTGAAAATGTCCAAACCACCCAAAACAATCTACGGATTTAATGCAGTCCCTACCTAAATACCAACCTCATTTTTCAAAGAACTAGAAAAACATTCCTAAAATATGTATGGAACCACAAAGGACTCTGGGTAGCCAAATTAATCTTGAAAACAAAAAACAAAATGGGAGGTAGCACAATCTCAGAGTTTAAGTTACATTACAAAGTGGTAGTAATTAAAACAGCACGGTACTGGCATGAAAAACAGACACATAGATCAATGGAATAGAGCAGAAAACCAGGAAATAAACCCACAATTATGATCAATCTTCAGCAAAGGAGAAATGAACATACAATGGGAAAAAGAGTTACTTCAACAAATGGTGTTGGGAAAACTGGACAGCTACATACAAAAGAATGAAACTGGACCACTTCCATTCATCATACACAAAAATAAACTCAAAATGAATTAAAGACCTAAATATGAGACCTGAAGCCATAACAATACTTGAGAGCATAGGAAGTGATTTCTCTAGTATCGGCCATAGCAACATTTTCCTAGATATGTCTCCCAAGAAAAGGGAAATAAAAATCAAAAATAAACTATTGGGACCACATCAAAATAAAAAACTTCTGCACAGCAAAGGAAACAATCAACAGAACTAAAAAACAAAAAACAAAAAACAAAAACCTTAGTGAGAGAAGATATTTACTAATGACATATCTGATAAAGGATTAGTATAAAAAACTTATAAAACACCAAAAACGAAATAATCCAATTAAAATGAGCAGAAGACATGAACAGACATTTCTCCAAGAAGACATCCAGATGGCCAACAGACACATGAAAAGATGCTCAACATCACTCACCATCAGGGAAATGAAAATCAAAAGTATGATGAGCTCTCACCTCACACCAGTCAGAATGGCTAAAATCAGAAACACAAGAAACCACAAGTGTTGGCGAGGATGTGGAGAAAAAGGACCCCTCATACACTGTTGGTGGGAATGCAAATGGTGCAGCCACTGTGGAAAACAGTTTGGAGGTTCCTCAAAAAATTAAAAATAGAACTATCCCACAAACCAGTAATCACACTACTGGGTATTTACCTAAAGGATATAAAAACACTAACACAAAGGGATACACGCACCCCTATGTTTATAGCAGCGTTATTTACAATAGCCAAACTATGGAAGCAGCCCAAGTGCCCATCAATTGATGAATGGCTAAAGAAGATGTGTACACATGCGCGCACACACACACACACACACACACACAAAGAATGAAATCCATGGATGGAGCTACAGAGTACAATGTTAAAGTGAAATAATTAAAGAAAGGCAAATACCATATGCTCTCACTCATATGTGGAATTTAAGAAACAAAACAAAGGAGCAAAGGAAAAAGAGACAAAGATACAAACCAACAAACTTAACTATAGAGAAGAAACTGATGGTTACCAGAGGGGAAGGGTGGGGGATTGGGTGAAACAGGTGATGGGGATTAAAAAGTACACTTATCATGAGGAAAAATAATGAAAAAAATTATTTTCCATCCTGAATGAACTCGCTTCCAAATAATTTGTGTCGCTTTCAGATGTATATAACTAAATGTAAGTAATTTTACCTCAGTAATGTTTTCACATAAGTAGAAATCATACTTAAATTATAAAACATAATGATATTTTTCAAAGGTTTAGGTTTTGAAGAAGAATGAATTGAAAAAACTTCAGGAATATGCTTTCATTAAAAATGTGAAAAAATTCAATTCTCTTACTTAGTAAACAATGCCCTTCTTAAACTCAAAATTTGAAAGTTTCAAAAGCTCTTAATAATTGAAAATTATCTTAGACACTAAAAAACTTTAGTTCCAACAGAAATATCGTTACAATGCTGCTACATAACAATAAAAAACAAATGTTTATTGCTTATGCTTCTGAAGTCAGCTGGGATCAGTAGAAGACTCTGATCACCTTGTCTGGATTGAATGGTTAGTGAGTGATCTATACTGGCTTTGTCTCAGACCAAAATGGCAGCTCCCCTCAATTTGTATTTCATCCTCCATTAGATTTCTGATAGTGTCTTAATCAGCATTCTCCAGCAAAACAGAACCTACAGTGTGTGTGTGTATGTGTGTGTTGTGCGCGCGCGCACACACACACACATACACACACACACACACACACACACAGGCTGAAGACCCTGGAAAGCCTGTGTTCCATTCAAGTTTAAAGGCAGTCCACTACAGACAGAAGAACCAATGTTGCAGATGAAGTTCAAGGCAATCTGGTAGAGAATTCTTCCTTGCATGGAGACAACAGCTGTTTCAGTTCTATTTAGGTCTTTAACTGATTGGATGAAGTCTGTTTGCATTATGAAGAACAATCTTCTTTACTAAAAGTCCACTGATTTAGATGTTAATGTCATCCAAAAACACCCTCACAGAAAGACGCTGAGTAACGTTTGACAAGATATCTGGGTACTAGGTGGCCCAGACTAGTTGATATATAAGATTAACCATCACACATAGGAATAGCAGAGGCACGGAAACACAAGAGAAAATATGCACAATTGTTTTGAGCATAGGCTCAGAACAGGCATAACACCATTTCTGTGACAATCTGTGGGATCAAGTAAGTCACCAGGCCAGCCCAAGTTTAAAGAATGGGGAATGAGACACCACCTCTTCAGGGTGATGAATTGCGGAGTCATAGGTCATGGTATATCACAGAAAGTGATAAACAATTGAGGTTATTAATGCAATCAGTCTAAATACTTTTAAAATCTTTGGTATGATTTTATTTTAACAAATGCATCTTCATTCTCTGATTTAATCATATGCTTAGATGAATAATTCAGAATGCTTTGTTACAAGTCAGTCCAGATAAGATTTGTGAGATTTGAACTTAAAAAGCATCTATTCTTGCTTGAAAAATGGTTAACAACCATATTATATAGCATACCAGATTTGCAAGTTAGAATTTTTAACCACTGTAGCAAAAAAAAAATAAAAAATAAAAAAAAAAGAGCCAGATGTTTAGTCATCTATCAGCAATTCTGTGACCTGTAGAATATGTAGTGTGAGCAGACTGAGCATTTATACACTTTATGCTCTGATTTAAAGCTGGATCCCCAATGCTTAATGATTATACGATTTAAATAATGAGCATTTAAATGTCATGTTTTTGTCCTGAAGTGATGTTCTTCCTTTTTCCTTCCTTCATAGATCATTTTGTAGAAGGAAAGGGTTACAAATTTCTACATGAATGATGCCAAGGAAAGCTTAAAAATTTTGAAGATAAAAATAATTTCATATAAATATTGCCAAGAATTTTTTATGTTAAGATAAATCTTAGTAATCATTTTATTTTTCAAATATTGGCTAGGCCATGGATAATGTCCAAGTGAGAACAAAGAAAAATTAAATATAAAGAGATTTTCTGATGCTCTCTGAAAATAAAAAAAAAATTGTGATTAAAGTAGCTAGAAAAATAATTACTTATGAACCATGTATTTTATCATTTTTCTTCTCTGTTGGAAATGTTAATCTGATTTGATTTTTGTTAAGATTTAATTATGCATGAGGAATATTTTCACCATGCTTATTTGAAAAAGGCTTTATTTTTATTTATTTATTTATTTTTTTTACAATTTCCTATTTTCAGATTTAAAACTTATTCTTCCTACCGGTGAGCAATATAAATTCTTTTCTAAGTTTGAATAAATTATACATGCAAACAACTAGATGTAAAGAAAGAGAGTATGTAAATAAATTACACTTATAAACAGCTGGACCTCACCAAATATTTGGTATTACAAAGTGGTTTCAAATACTGATTAAGAGGCTAATGATATTCTCAAAGATAACTAACTGAAGTTCAGTAGAGCAATTCTCTATTATACACTGATATATTTTTATCATATAACATTATCTTATTGTAATCAGTGTTCATGTTACCTTTTTCAGGACAAACTCATACTACTTTATTTTTCTGGAGTCCCATAAAGAAAAGACCTGTTGGTCTCCCAGTTTAATTCATGATACCTGCAAGTATCATGAAAGCAAACAAATGATTTTTGAAACATAACTCAAAGTTGCAAGTAGTTGCAAAGATTTATATACAGGTAAGAACTTCTCCCATGACATACAACTTTTCCGCAGTCAGCCTACTCCTAGCAAATTCTAAGGTAGGCAAATAGATCATATCAGAATATATAAGAATAAACTTTAAAATTAATCTTCATCATCAAGTCAAAGATGCTTTTCTTTAAAGCAAAAGCATCTGGGTACCATTTCTTTGTGGGATTTTGCCATCTTTTGAACAAGTAGAATACTAATTAATCCATAAATGTTCCAAATAAATCAGAAGCACCTTTCAGGCAACTATGTAACACTCTGCAATGTCTCAGACCTTTATATAAAACACTGCCGACTACATAAATCCTATGCACCAGAGACAGCAATATCCCAACCCTGCAATATAATTAAAAACTGGATTCCAAAAACAAATATGTGTATATATGTGTGTGTATATATATATATATATATATATATATATACACACACAAATATATATGGATTCCAAAAATAAATATATATACATATATACATGTATATATATTATATACATATATGTATATATACATATATACATATATGTATATATGTATACATACACATATAAATATATACGTGTATATATATACATATGTATGTGTGTGTGTGTGTGTATATATATATATATATATATATATATATATACATATATATATTTTTTTCAAATGTATTCCTCTACAATCCATCTCTTAAAATGGGTAAGGGACATTATAGGATATGGGAGAAGACCATCTTCAACATAAAAGCTAAATGAGAGAATAATATTAGCTAAGGAGGAGTTGCTAAATTAAAAAAAAAAAAATGTAAATCTTGAAGCAGTGTTACACTGGTTTTAGCTAGAAAAACCTAGATACCAAAATTGTCTCTGATGTTACTATGTGTTTTGGAAGACTTAAAAATGTCAAGAATTTTAAATTTCCTCCTGTGGAAAACAAGCATAATAGTAAAGGTTCAGGGAGAAATTTGGCTAATTTAATAATAACATATGGATTATTCGGCATAAAGTAATTCCTCAATACATGGTTACTGGAATCTTTCATACACTAATCTTGATTAGGACAGGAAATAACTCTGTCTTTTCTAGCATTGTATCTCCAGATCCTAGGACAATTCCTATAACACATCATGTGTAAAATAAATATTGGTGAATGGATTAATAAATACATCTAGCAAGTACAAACACTGGAAAAGAACAGATGAAAATTTAAAATGCCACATTTCTCAGTACAGTTCAATTGGTTAGAAAGACTTTAGTTTAAAAGATATAAGACATATTGAACAGAAAGGTACTATCCCATTTATCTTTAATCATTTATTACATGAATGTAGTAAGGATTAATGCAGTTGCATTTATTTATGGGAGATACACCTAGGACATGACATTCCAACAGAAATGGTAAGCATTCAGATAGAATCATAGAGAAAATACTGTGTAATAACTGAAAATATTTTTAAACTATGATTCTCAGGAACTTAATAACTTATCCTTGCCCAATTTAGGATTTATTTTATTTATACTTTTGAAAAACATGATCATTTCTTAAATGGTCATTTCACCTCTAGTTATCACATAATTATCTTCCATATTTTCCTGTTTCTTCTTATATGAATCCCCTATGTCTATAGTAATCACAAAAAAATTGGTATTAATGTGTTTATTCCACTGTTTTTACACATTTATCATCTTTCCCCTGATATTTTCTACTCACTTTTGTATCCATCTTTTTACTTTGGAAACTCTTAAATGATACAACATATGGTCATCAACCTGAATACATAAATCTAGGGTTTTAAATTAAAGAAGCACTTAAAAAATTGGTGGGAGAATTATTTTAATGGTGGATTAGAAAGTTTGAAGTGACTAAAATTTTTGGAAGGTATCTTCTCCTAAGTCTGGTTGCAAACACTGGAGAGATAGTAAGGACACTAAAACTACTGTAACAAAATCCACAAAAAAAAGAAAACCAAAAGAGTTAAGCTGAGCATTTGAGGTCATTTTCCCCTAAATTGCCAGGGAACATAAAAAGAGGTAAATGAGACAAACTTGGTAACCAGAACCGGATGAGGGGAGGGCTGGAAAAACCACCCATAATTTGGGTTGGGTACCCTAAAAGCAAAGACAGATGGGGATAAATCAATATGGATAATTCCTCAAAGGGATTGAAGCCCAAAATTTTAACGTTTCATTTTCCAAAACTAAATTGAGAAGAAATGGGGTTGCTAATGCCACTGGCCAACTGGTAGAAGGATCTGTCCTCTCTCAAGGAAATAACCTCATGCAGACTTTAAGTTGTTCCCATAACTTTTTCTATATAATACTACTACTTGATAAAAATAATAATAGAGCATACATGAAGAAAAGTCAGTATTAACCTATTTGATACAAGAGATAGTAAAAACACACCCTCAAGGAACCTAGATACTGGGATTCTCGAATCCTAAATTTAAAATAACTCTACTTAATATTTTCAAGGAAATTAAATTTCAGCATAGGTTCAGAAAATATAAAAAAATACACATGAAATTGAGGAACATTAAGTAAGATATGTGAAATTAAATAGTCAAGAAAGGGACTTAGCATGAGAAAAAACAGAGTTTAGGAGAGTGTTAGTGAACTGGAAAATGCATCAGAAGAAAGTATCCAGATAGAGCATTTGGAGACAAAGTAATGAAAATAATGAAGGTTCTATAAATATAAAATGATAAGTTCTACCAAATATGTAATTGGAGTTCAAAAAAAAAAAGAAAAGAGACAGTGCATAAACAATCTTGAAGAGACAAAACCAGGTAACACATAATATAGAATATGTAATAATATATAAATTATACAAAATATATAATAGTATGAATATATTTTAAATCATATGAAATTATATTTGTATATTATACATATTTATTTAAATATATATATATTTAATTAAAAAAATCAACTGACACTTTCAAGGAGCCTTAAGAAAAATAAACACTTTGTCTACATACATCATAATAAAACTCCTGAGGTAAAAGATAAAGAAAAACCTTAAAAGTACAGTACAAAGCAGATGATTTTCAAAGGTGACAAAATGAATCTGAGTCCCCACTTTTCAACCGAAACAATGGTTGACATCAGACAATACAATGGTGAATTAAAATGAGGAAAGTAAATTAACTCTGTAAATGTGCTAATAATCAAATTAAAGTACAGGGACTGTAGGTAGGGTTTATGTAGCTTACAAAGGTCACTCTTAAAAGATTTATAAAGTAGAAAGCAAAACGATAAAGATATACCATGCCAACACTACCCAATGAAAATGTGTGCAAGTCTGTTATAGAAAAAGTAGATTTTAAGGCAAAAGCATTATAAGAGATGCCAGAGCATAATAAATATAAAGCATCATACATTATGTGTTGAAAGAATTTTACATGTATTGCTCTGCAACCAAGAAGAAAAATCAATAGGATATAAGTCTTGAGACACAGAATGTAAAAAATGGACCTAATGCCCATTTATAGAAGATGGCACCCAACAAGCTGTGAATGTGCATTATTTCCAAGTGCAAATAGGGTATTTAACAGAACTGATTGCATTCTGGGCTAGAAAACAATCTCAGCATGTTTGAAAATGTAACATATTGATTGTGTGTTCTGACCAAAAATGAATTAAGCTACCATCAGTAACAAAAAGCACTAGGCAAACCACATAATATTTAGGGAGTAAGCTTTTAAAGCGTTCTTAAAAAAAATCAAAATCGAAATTAGAAAACATTTTGATACAAATAAAATGTTAAATACTACCTGCAAAAGTTGTGGTTGATTTCTGTTTTGAGCCAGTCATGATTAACTTTTACGAGAATTTACCTCCCCTCTAAACAATGAGGAAACTGGACCAAATATATAAAAAATAGTTCTTGTACATTGAACCAAAAGCAGCAAAAAAAGTGATTACTAATAAAAAGGAAACAAAGGGCCTAATATCACATGATTTTAAGACTATTTGAAAGCAATTGAGATCAGAGTGTAATTCTGGTATAAAGGTGGACATGTACATCTGTGGCGAGAACAGCCTAATAATGGGTACACAGAGATGAGGAATTAATTTTTGACAAATTTGGCAAGGTCATTCATTGTGGAAATGGTATTGTTTTCAACAACAAATTGTGCTGAAACAATTGTTCGTCCATAAACAAATAAAACAAACAAGAGCAAAACTTAAGACACATGTCAAATCATACACACAAAATAATAAGATGTAATAATAGATCAAAGACCTAAAGATTTGAGCTAAGACCATCAAAGATCTAGAAAAAATATGAAAAGAAAACTTTTGTGACTTTCGATTAGGCAATGATTAAACAGGTCTCAAAAAGCATGAAAGCAAAAGATGATAAATGTTATTTGTTCAAAATAAAAAATGTGCTCTTCACAAAACCCAGCAACATCCTCCACCCCACTCACATGTACGCACGAAAAGGCAAGCTAGGAAGCAAGTATTTACAAAACATATAATTCAGTAATGATTCATATTTGTAATATATAAAGAAGCATTACAACTCAATAATAGGACAAACTATCCAGAATAAATGAACAGTTTTGAACAGATACCTCACCAATGAGGATATAGGAATAGCAACTAAACACATCAAAAAATGCTCAACACCACTGGTCCTGAGGGAAGTTCAAGTTAAAATGACCTTGAGACAATATTATCCATCCACTAGAAGGGCTAAAATTAAAAGGGGAGACAAAACCAAGTGCTGGAGAAGCTCTGCAGAACCACTGGAATTCTCTTAATTGATAATTGAACGCAAGGCATCACAGCCAGTTTAAGAAACAGCTTATTAGTGTGTTAGCAAAAAATACACTCACTATAAAACCCAGCAAATCACATGTATTTACCAAAAAGATATGAAAATCTATGCTCATGCAAAGGTTCATACTTGAATATTCATGGTAGCCTCATTAATCATATCCAAAATATAAATGCAAATGATAAAACACCCATGGTACATTCATATAATGTAGTACTACTCAGCACTAAAAGAAACGTACTGCTTACACACTTGAACTCTACCCCAATGATTGAATTTCAGCAACCTTATGCTAAGAGAAACAATCTAGACAAAAAAAAAAAAAAAGACTACATTCTGCATGAGGAAGATTCCATATATAACAAATTTTCAAAAAAACAAAAAACAAAAAACATATAGCAGTAAGAAAAAAGATAAATGGTTGTCAGAACTAAGGGAGTACAAAGAGAGAGTAACTAAAAAAAGCATAGGGAACTTTTTTGGAAAGTAGAAATGTTCTTATCCTGTTTTTGGTGATGTGATTACAGGACTATATGCATTTTCAGTATACTTATAATTGATTCATTTTATTGCATGTAAATTATTCCTCAATAAAACATATTTTAAAAATGTAAAAGCCCACCAACAACCAATAACTTCTTCACATGTAGAACTTGCAAAGAAAATCCATCACCATAAATGGAAAGAAAGGCTCCAAGTCTATGAGCTAAGCTTCCACTTCAATGAAGAACAGCAAACACATATTTAATTAGAAGGAAAAAAGACAAAGAACAAAGATATAAGTGAAAGAGAAACAAATATATAATTGAGAAAATAAAAAAGCCAAAAGTTGTTTCTTTGAAAAAGAGAGAAACTGACGAATCTTTTAAACTGATCAAAAACAGAAGTGAGAAGATATAATAACCACTGTCAGAAATGAAAGGGACACTCACTACTCACCTGCAGATAGAATAAATTCAGACAGTGTATTTTTTTTTTTTAATGTGTGTGTTTTTTGTTTGTTTTTTGGTTTTTTTTTTGTTTTTTTTTTTTTTTGAGACAGAGAGAGACAGAGCACAAGCAGGGGAGGGGCAGAGAGAGAGGGAGACACAGAATCCGAAGCAGACTTCAGGCTCCGAGCTGTCAGCACAGAGCCCGACGCAGGGCTCGAACTCACAAATCATGAGATCATGACCAGAGCCCAAGTTGGATGCTCAACCGACTGAGCCACCCAGGCGCCCCCAGAGAGGGTACTTTAAAAACCATTCCAGTAATTTGAAACTTGAGCATCATGTACAAATCCCTGGAAAACCACATCATGTAATACAGACATGAAAACCAATAAAAATCTGAATATTATAAGAAGTTCTATCTATAATTTAAAAACATCTAACAAGAAATGTCAGTTTCATAGTTTTCAAGAAGCCTTCCAAACATTTGAGGGAATATACTATACAAACTCCATACAAAAGATGTAAAAATCCAGAATAACCTCAAAAGGAAAATCTGAAAATAACATTATTAAAAGGAAAATTACAAGTGAATACAGCTTTTTAATTGATGCAAAAAAAATTTTTTTTAATATTTGGAGAGGGGCGCCTGGGGGTGGCTTAGTGGGTTAAGTATCCAACTCAATTTCAGCTCAGGTCATGACCTCACGGTTAGAGAGAGTTTAAGCCCCTCACAGGGCAGAGCTCTGCACTGACAGCACAGAGCCTGCTTGGGATTCTCTCTGTCTCTCTCTCTCTCTCTCTCTGTCTCTCTCTCTGTCTCTCTCTATCTCTCTCTCTGTCTCTCTCTCTCTCTCTCTCTGTCTCTCTCTCTCTCTCTCTCTGTCTCTCTCTCTCTCTCTCTCTGTCTCTCTCTCTCTCTCTCTGTCTCTATCTCTCTCTCTCTCTCTCTCTCTCTATCTCTCTCTCTCTCTCTCTATCTCTCTCTCTCGGTCTCTCTCCCTCGGTCTCTCTCCCTCGATCTCTCTCCCTCGATCTCTCTCTCGATCTCTCTCTCGATCTCTCTCTCGATCTCTCGATCTCTCTCTCTCTCTCTGCCTGTCCCCTGCTCACACACTCTCTCTCTTTCAAAATAAATAAATAAAACATAAAAAAATATAAAACAGTAAAAAAAATTTTTGGAGAAACTAAGCAAATGTAAAAATATAATTTTAACAATCTAAATTAGATATATTCCAAGAGTGCTAAATTAGTATAACATTTAAAAATCTATTTACTGTTCACGTCTTTAAAGTAGGACAAAAATATGTAATTATTTCAATACATTTAGTAAAATTGATAAAATTCACATCTGTTTTTGACAAAAAAATTTAGAAAACTAAAAACGGAATTTAAGAATTCTTTGCCTAACAAATTTAATGAATAAATATTGAAAATTTATCCACTTTGATATTCAAAATGTGACAGAGATGCTTGCCATTGTTGTTTCTATTAAGAATTATGCAGGAGGCAAAATCAGTGACACAGTTAAATACGAGGAATTAAATAAACAAAAATATAAAATTATCAACAGAAAAATTAAAATATCCTCTTATGAATACGATGTAATTGCATACAGAGTACAAAATAACATGTAGATAAACTGTTACAATTAATAAATAAATTTTTGAGGTCAACAAAAAAATAAAATATAGATATATATATAATCATTACTCGGTGTATCAAAAAAAAAGTTTTTAAACGAGGTTTTAAAAATAATATGTCTTCGTAAGCATCGAAATCTAACACTGGGACCTCAGGTTTCCAGTTCTGCAATGTAAGTAAAGAGTTTGAAATTTGCCACTCTAACAACAAGTAAAAAGCTGAACAATCAACAACTCTTGAATCTGTCAGATGGTGGAGTGGAGACACTGCCCCTAACGATGGAGAGACAAACGGAATCACAGAATCATGACTTACCAGAGCAGAGAGCCTCAGGAGTGGAAACTGCCTCAGGAACCCGGGCCAGGGTCAGAAAACCTGAACTGTAATTGATGAATTGCCGAAAGCTCGAGTTGGGACAGGTTTGACAGTTCCAGACTCCAGGAGGATCTAGTCACAAATCGCAGTGTCGTGAGATTTGCCCTCTGGAGCTTCACCAGGTTTCCAAAGTAAATAGAGAAGAAAACAATTGCCTTACAACTTCAGGGAGGAGGTTGGGGAAAGGAACTGTTTTTAAATACAGGAGCCCACCCTGTTCTTAACAAGGCCTGCCCTCAGGGGAAACTAATGAACCAATCTCTGACCTGCTGGGATACATCATAGACTAATTGCCTCGGGGGAAGGCAATTAGTCTCTCCAGCCAACACTAGCCACCTATCCCACCTAAGGGGAGAAAACAACAACAAACACAACACACAGAAGCGCTTGTTCACAGTCCAGAAACACAGGCTCACTAAAACACAGAGACCTAATTGGAGAAGTATAGAATGTTTCTTCACCACCCACACCTGGCCACTGTGTTACTAAAGACATATTAACAGCATTTCCTTTTACCCAGTACATCATATTGTCATATAGTAAAAGGCCAAACAAACAAACAAAAACCCACCATTTGAAAAGATAGAGCAAGCATCAGGACAAAATATGGCAAAAATGTTAGAATTTACAAGACTAGAAATTTAAAATAACTGTGATTAATATACTAAGGGCTCTAATGTATAGACAGCAGGACATAACAGAAGGCAATGTAAGCAAAGATACAGAAATCCTCAGAAAGAACCCAAAAGAAATGCTAGAGATAGAAAAAGAGTGTAACACAAATGAATACTTTTGATGGGCTTATTAGTAGATAGGATACAGCTGAGGAAAGCTAAGCTAGAGGGAATGCCTTGAACTGAAAAACCAAGAGAACAAAGATTAAGAAAAACAGAACAGAATATCCAAGGACTGTGGGAAAACAGCAAGAGGTATAACATACATGTAATGAGAATACCAGAAGGAAAAGAGAAAAAAGAACAGAGGAAATATTTGAAACAATGATGATGATCAATTTCTCACAAATTGATGTCAGTTACCAAACCACAAATCCAAGAAACTAGAACATCAATGGGAAAACAAACAAACAAAAAACACAAAAATACCACGCACACTATAGCCAGGCCTATCATTTTCAAACTAGAGAAAATCAAAGAAAGAAAAAAAAAATCCTGAAAGTGGCTGGGGTGGGGAGGGGTAGGGAGGAAAAACACCCTACCTACAGAGGAACAAAGAAAAGAATTGCATCCAACTTCTCCTCGTTAACCATGTGAGAAAAAAGAACATGGAGTGAAATATTTAAAGTGTTGAGGGAAAAAAATTACCAACTTAGAATCCTGTACCGTGGAAATTATCCTTCAAAAATGAAGAAATAAAGATTTCTTCCAAAAAACAAAAACTGAGGGAATTTTTTTTTTTTTTAATTTACCTCCAACTTAGCAAATAATGCAATAATGATTTCAGGAGTAGAATCCACTGATTCATCCCCTACAGTAACACCCAGTGTTCATCCCAACCAGGGTCTTTCTTAATTCCCCTTGCCCATTTAGCACATCGCCCATCCACAACCCCTCCAGCAACCCTCAATTTGTTCTCTATATTTAAGAGTCTCTTATGTTTTGTCCCCCTCCCTATTTTTGTATTATTTTTGCTTCTCTTCCCTTATGTTCATCTCCTTTGTATCTTAAATTCCACATATGAGTGAAATCATATGATATTTGTCTCTCTCTAACTAATTTCCCATAGCATAATACACTCTAGTTCCATCCATGTAGTTGCAAATGACAACATTTCATTCTTTTTGATTGCCGAGTAATACTACATTGTGTGTGTGTGTATGTACACATATATATATATATATACACCACATTTTCTTTATCCCTTCATCAGTTGATGAACATTTAAGCTCTTTCCATATTCTGCCTATTGTCAATACTGCTGCTATAAACATTGGGATCCATGTGCCCCCATGAATCAGCACACCTGTATCCTTTGGATAAATACCTAGTCATGCAATTGCTGGGTCATAGGGTAGTTCTATTTTTAACTTTTCAAGGAATCTCCATACTGTTTTCCAGCGTGGCTGCACCAGTTTGCATTCCCACCAGCAGTGCAAAAGGATTCCAACTGAGGGAAATTTTTGCCAGCAGACCTGCCTTGCAAGAAATATTAAAAGAACTTCTTTAGAGAGAAGGAAAATAATATTGGTCAGAAACTTGGTTCTACATAAGGTAAGGAAGAACATCAAAGAAGGAATAAGTGAAGATAAAATAAAACCCTTTAGTTTTGTTATTTTTTTAAATGTTTATTTATTTTGAGAGAGAGAGAGAATGAACGCACACACACACGTGAGGGAGAGGCAGAGAGAGGGAGACAGAGGATATGAAGCAGGCTTCACGCTGATAGCAGTGAGCCTGATGTGGGGCTCGAACCCACAAAACCGTGAGATCATGACCTGAGCTGAAGTCAGATGCTTAACTGACTAAGCCACCCAGGTGCCCTAGTACTGTTATTCTTAATTTACCAAACAAATTTGTTCAAAATAATACCAATAACATATTTGGTTATGTATTCTTATTTATATATCTACATAGATATGGCTATGTATGCTTATATAGAAGTCAAGTGAATGACAGCAATGACACAACAGGAGGCAGGAATTAGGATTATTTTGTTATTATAAAGTCCTCACACTACCCATGAAATGGTATAGTAATGTTTGAAACTGGACTTGGATGAGCTGTAAAGACATATTGCACTCTAAGGCAACTACTTACGAAAATAAAAAAAGAATTATGTATGCTAACAAAAGAGAGAAAATAAAATAATATAAAATGCTCAGTTAAAACCAAAAAGGCAGAAAATGTGTGGAAGAGAGAAATAGGAATACATTACAAAGGAAACAAATAGAAAATAGGAATGAATATGGTAAATATAATCCGACTATGCCCTTTGAATGCCAATGGTCTAAATGCACCAATCAAAAGACAGGGATTGCCAGAGTGGATGAAGAGACAAGACTCAGAGACACCTGGGTGGCTCAGGAGGTTGAGCTTCTGACTCTAGATTTCTGCTTAGGTCATGATCCCAGGGTCACCAGATGGAGCCCCGTGATAGGCTCTGCACTGAGTGTGGAGCCTGCTTAAGATTGTATGTAGAAAGTCCTATAAAATCTAAAAAATAAATACTAGAACTGGTGAATGTAGCAAGTTTGGACAATCAACCATCAGTATCAAATCTAACTGTAATTCTATATACTAGCAATTGACATTTTTTCAGTTATCAAATTATTTTAAATTCCATTGATAATAGCAGCAAATACAAAATACTCAGAAATAAATCTGTCAAATATGTGCAAGACCTATACACTGCAAATGATAAACATGGCTGGGAAAAATAATTAAGATATAAATAAATAGAGAGATATGCTGTGTTCATGTATTAGAAGACTCTATAGTTAAGATGTTAGTTCTCCCTGAATTGATCCATAGACTCAATTCAATACCAATCAAAATCTTGTCGGGTTTTTTTTTGGTGTTTTTGTTGTTAAATTTGGCAAGCTTTTTTAAAAATTCACGTAGAAATGGAAAATTCAGAATAGCCAAATTCATTTCGATACTTATAATCATTTGATTTTTGACAATGATGCATAGTGAATTCACTGAAGAAACAATAATATTTTTAACACATCATACTGGAAAATTAAATATCCATATGTAAATAAAATCCAGTATCAATTGCAAAAATTATATGATCCATACATTGAAACAAAAATTAACTCAAAATGTATTATAGATTTTAATTTAAATTTAGGCCTCTAATACATATATGTATACACACACACACACACACACACACACACACACACACACACACACACAAAATACTCTTTGGGACCTTAATGTAGGGAAATGTTTCTTGGATCCCGAATAAACAAAAGCTATATTTAAAAAATGAAAAAAATGCACATGGACTTCATCAAAATTAAGAACTATGTCTCCTTTAAAGACAATATTAAATTGTTAAAAACATCAGGCTGCAAACAAGAAGAAAATCTTTGCAAATTACATTTCTGATCAAAGGCTAATCTCCACAATACATTAAAGGCAACTTAAACCTCATGTTTTAAATATCTTTTAACTTAAGAAATAAAACAAAGTCTCAATTTTAAAAGTTTTAAAAATGAACAGATAATTCACTGAAGAAAATATGTAGATGACAAATAAAAATATGTTCAATGTCATTAATCATTAGGGAAGAGCAAATTAAAATCTCAATGAGAAAATGCTACCAGTCTATTCGAATGCAGAAAACGTCAAGTGTTGACAAGAATGTGGAATAACTGAAACTGAAACTTCTTAAAAAGAACTTCTTTAGAGAGAAGGAAAATAATACTGTTCAGAAACTTGGATCTACATAAAGTAAGGAAGAGCATCCAAGAAGAAATAAGTGAAGATAAAATAAAACCCTTCAGTTTTGTTTTTTTTTTTTTTAATGTTTATTTAGTTTTGAGAGAGAGAGAGAGAAGGAACATATGCGAGTGACAGGGAGGCAGAGAGAGGGAGACTGAGGATCTAGAGCAATTGTTGAACATGTTGGTAATTTCTTAAAAGTTAGAAATATGCCTGCCATATGACTTAGCCATTCCGTTTCCAAGAATAAATGCATATGCCTATACAATTATTGTTTTATTTATTTGTTTTTATCCTGCACTAGTGAAAAAAAAAAAAAACTCAAAAGCTTATCAAAATGGAGGGATAAGCACATTGTGGCATGCCCATATAATGTAATTGCATTCATTAGTAAAACAAAGTGTTTAATAAGACTTACATATTTTTTTCATGATGAGACACAACATACTGATACTCCGGGTACATGAGATACAGAACTTTTATTTTTACATGCAAAAATGAGAAGACTGCCAGGAGGGCCACACGGGTGGCTGTACCAGGGACTGGGTAACAACAAGCTAGAGCTGCAGGGGGCAGACTGTTTGGCAAGCAGGGTGGCATTACATTGGTTTCTGGGGCTCTGTGTGAATTGGCTCATTTGAATCAATTCTCCAATTCCAGGGCAGAGGGGCTATCTCCCATCTTATCTGGTATCTGGGCCCTCTAGCAATTAGAGCAGGTGCATACTGACCCCTGAAGGTGAACACTTGATAAGGGAAGGGGTTGGAATACGGGTTTCTAGGTTCAGGAAAGGGAACTCACCAGCCTCCAGCAAGTTCCTTAAACCTGGGTCAAGACACCATTTGAAATAATAAGCATATTACACTGATCCAGATAATAACATGGATGAATCTCAAAATAGTTGTGCTGAATAAAAGAAGCCAGATATTTAAAACTACAAAATGCATGATTTATTATTTCCTTACATAGAACTTTAGAAAATGTAAACTAATAACTAACTGGTTCCCCTAACAAAGGGGGAAAAGGATGATAAAGGTAAAGGGAGTTAACATGTGGAATGGTTAGGAACTTTTTAGACTGATGGATATATTCATTCTTTTGTTATTTATTTTTCTCTTAATTTCCCAGGTATACATATTCATAGGCATTTATCAAAATGTGTGATTTTCATATTGCAGTTTATTACAGATTCATTATACCACAATAAGCCTTTAAAATGTGCCAATATTAAAAAATATTTTACTGTTTTTATTTTGTACTAATTTTACAAATGGATTAAAAAATAAATTTAAGATATATTAACTTCCAAATCTCTCATAGTAAGAGATTTCAAAATCAGGGCATCAAATTCTTATTTTTCATCATTTGCAATTTTCCTTTTATGAAACTTTTGGTAAAACTCTTCCTTTTTTCTTCTTTGAAATCACTTAATATGTAATGTATAACATGGTATTAAAGACTGAATGTTTATGTCTCTCCCCCAAATTTTAATATATGAAGCCCTCCCCCCCCCCCCATGATGGTATTAGGAGATAAAGCCTTTGGAAGTCAATCAGGATTAAATAAGATCTTAGGGGTGGAGTCTTCATGAATGTGAATAGAACCCTCAGTAAGGAGTCATAGAGAGCTGGCTTCTCTCTGCTCTCTGCCATGTGAGGATACATGGAGAGAAACTGGCATTCTGTAACCTACAAGAGTTCTCTCATCCCAATCCAACTATGGTGGCACCCTGATCTTGCATGTCCAGCTTTCCAGAACTGTGAGAAATACATTTCTGTTATTTAAAAGGTATCCATGGGGTGCCTGCATGGCTCAGATGGTTGAGCTTCCAACTCATGGTTTCCTTTCAGGTCATGATCTCAGTTTGTGATTGTGCCCTGCGTGGAGCCCTGCTCTGAGAACACGGAGCCTGCTTGGGATTCTCTCTCTCGCTCTCTCTCTGCCCCTCCCCAGTTGGTGCTGTCTGTCAAAATAAATAAATAAACTTAAAACTAACTACCTACTAACTAACTAACTAACTAACTAAAAGCTATCCAGTCTGTTGTATTTTTGTTATAGCAGCTCAAGCTAAGACATGTAATATGCACTTTTTTCTGTTCTTCCAAATTATTCACTTATACTGCCTCCCCCACCTTTTATGTGCTTTTTTGGAATTTGTATTTTATAATTTCCTTTCTATATATTTCCTTTCATATATTTTTAAAGTTCATAATTCAAATTAAGCTGTATCTATAATAGCAGATTTCAGTATACTTAGTGAGGAATGTAGTTGAATAGTTTTTCACAATTGCAATATTCTTCATAACTAGATCGAATCGTTCCAAATATAGCCTTCTTTTAATAGGTACCCATTGTTAATTTTATCTTCTCTGCAGTACAATTATTAATGGGACACTGTGCTTTACTACATGGCCACATGCCCCCAACCTCTTTCAGTGTCCTTCATTCATTTTCCTGTTCTAGTGCCTGGAAATAATTCAGAAAGCATTCAGTTTCTCTATTATTCTAAATTGTGTCTCTTCAAAAATTTGACCAGTATAATAGCTATTATGCAAAATTTATTTATAGAAAATGCTTCTCAAAAGCACAATCAGAGCTATTTTACATTTTAAATCTATTATATAGATGTTTAAGAAAATATCTTTTCCCCAAATAATAGTGGTGTGAAATTATTGTCATATATTATCTAACTCTATATATTAAAACAATTACTTTGTATTGAGTTATTATTGGAAATCTCATATACTTAAGACCTTAAATTAAGATATTAAAGCTGTATCAATTTTTTCTATGAACAGTTTGAAGTAACAAAGTAGGAAGATATGTAACTTTTTAAATACTGAAACAACATTGCTATAATTTTCTAATATTTAAAGTATTTTTATTTATTTAAATAATAAATGAAATTTCTATATTACCTTAAATAAGGAAATTCTTTAACAAGGAAATTAAAATGACCTTATCACTATCAGAAAAATATGAGAAATAATTTTAATTATGAAATATTAAAAACTATTAATATTTCGGGTCATGTTCTCTCAGGACTATTTCCACCTGTATGGAACCCCTCTCCACACCAAAGTCATAGAAATATAATGAAATGTCTTCTGGTTTGATATCTTTTAAACTTAGAATTTGAGATTCTATCAACAGATGATAGAGTGAAATAATTACAGACATTTCTCTCCCAATAATTGTTGAAATGTGCAAAAAAAAAAAAAAGTTATCAAACAGCCAAAGAAACAGGAATAAAACTTTATGCTGTGACATTTGGGAAAAAATAGAGAGAGAGAGAGAGCAGCTAAGAAAAAAAAAATGCTATTCTGGCACAGACCGGCAAGGCTCCTAACCCCGGCCCTGAAAAGAAGATGGGATATTGAGTGAGAAAGGAAGGTAAATAGAACGACACTCGAACTTGTCGGAAATTCCTCACTACTTCAAACAAAGTAGAATTGGGGTCAGGAAGGGGAGAAATGGAAAATATGCCTCTTTCTCTGTGATTTTAGTCCTGGGTTCTGGTGGGGACTATTAATGGAAATACCTACTGTAAAGAGTCGTGTCCAACAGGCCAGGTAAACAAGCACAAAGTTTGCCCCTGACAGAAGCATATGCACTAGGCTACTCGCCTGCACTCATTCCTTTGTTTATTTGACGTATGTTTCCTGAATGCCTTCTAAGAAATAGCAACTGGTGCAGACGTCAGCACTAATGACAAAAATGAGATAGCAGGAGTCTATTCTTACAGAGTTTAAATTCTAGCTGGTGAGAGGGATACAGGATAAGATTATAGAATACAGATTATTTCATGTCCCGATGAATGACTGAAGTAAACCCTGAAGAATAATGTGATGAAGAATATCTAGGATGAGAGGGGTGGGCACCGTTAGGGTGGCGAGGCCTCTTTAAGAGAATACTGTTGGAACTATACCTAAGTGAAGGAACCAGGACAAGGATCAGGAGACAAGAGTGATCCAAGCAGATCCTAAGGGGAAAACAGGTTCATCAAGCTCGCTGACTGATATCAATCCCTAGATTGATAATCAGAGTAAGAGATACAGAGAATAAACTTAAAGAGAGCAAACAAGCCAGATCATGCATACCACGGAAAAGCTAGGGTTTTATTTGAAACGGAATCAGAACTCATAAGAGTATCTAAAATTGTAGACTGATACGATTTGCCTTGCACTTTTTATTTATTTATTTTTTAATGTTTTTATTTATTTTTGAGACAGAGAGAGACAGAGCATGAGCAGGGGAGGGTCAGAGAGGGAGGGAGACAGAATCCGAAGCAGGCTCCAGGCTCTGAGCTGTAGCACAGAGCCCAATTCGGGGCTCGAACTCACAAATCCAGAGATCATGACCTGAGCCGAAGTCAGACGCTTAACTGAGCCACCCAGGTGCCCCTGCCTTGCACTTTTAAAAGTGTATTTTGGATGGTGGGTGGCTCAGTCGGTTAAGCGTCTGACTTCAGCTCAGGTCATGGTCTCTTGATTTGTGAGTTCGAGCCCCGCATTGGGCTCTGTGCTACAGCTCAGAGCCTGGAGCCTGCTTCGGATTCTGCATCCCCCTCCCTCTCTCCTCCTCCCCTGCTGGCTCTCTCTCTCTTTCTCTCTCTCTCTTTCCCTCTCAAAAATAAATAAACATTTTTTAAAAGTTTTGGAGGATGTGTGGGAAATGGGTTTCAGATGGCAGCTCAAAGGTCAATTTGGAGGCTATTCCAGAAATTCACATAGTGATGACAATGGGTGGTACCTTGGTAATACTCGCTAAGGAAGAGGTTGATGAGTAGAGATACTTACTAGTGTTTATGAGTTGGGTGTATAGAAGGTGGAACATAATAGCATACGATCTGAAATCCAGGTTATGCCTCCAAGGATATTAAATGCATTTCTGACTATATGAAGATGGCCTGGACCAGGATGCTGAATATCAGAAGACCAAATGGAGCTCAAGCGCTGCAGGAAAAGCTCTAGAGGGTCCCCGGTGAGCTCTAGTCCTCAACTCTCCTACAGAGGGTGCTACAGAAGCCAGGGGTGCTTGCTCCTTTCCTATTTTAAAGCCAGAGGAGATAATGAAGCCAAAGACCACTCAAGAATATGTTTTTCCCTGAGACCAGATTTTCAACCCATGACATGGGAAAAAGAAGCCAGGGAGGAGCTCACCACCTGGGGAGGGTGGAGGATGTACAGTTGCTGTAGCTTGTTCTCCAGGCTAGCCCCATTACCGGCTCTTGCTGCAGGCTTCTTGATTTTCTAGAGATCCTTGAATCCTGTTTATAACTCAGCATCAAGTTCCTCCTTTTTGTAAAATGTGTAAGCCCTTTCACATCCTCAAATAAATTGGTTTGCCTTGTCGCCTGTGTTATTTTTGTTGTTGTCATTGTTCACAGTGAAATAACCGACGGACATACCAAAAGCACGGTGTCCTAAAGTTGAAAATCCAGTAATTAGAATGGAGGGGGAATAAAAGGAAGAAAGAAATATGTAAGAGTCAGAGGCTAAGATCATCTGAAAACTTGACACAATTCTGAACAAAGAGAAATGGGCTATAAGATCCCAAATACTTTTTTTTTTAAGTTTATTTATTTTAAGAGAGACAGAGAGAGAGCAAAAGCTGGGGAGGGGCAGAGAGAGAGAGGAGGGGACAGAGGACCCAAAGTGGGCTCTGTGGTGACAGCAGACAGCCCATGCAAGGCTTGAACTCACAAACCGTGAGATTATGATCTGAGCAAAACTTGAACGCTTAACTGACTGAGCTACCCAGGCGCCCAAGATCCAAAATACTTTTATTAAACTGTATTAATTAAAACACTGGGAATTAGAGTATTAATTAATGAGCAAATAGATGACTAAGTAATTGGAAGAGTCTAGAAATGCAAAAATATAACCAAACACATATGAGAAATTGATAGCACTGCCTTCTGTATCAGCGGGAAAAATGAGACTATTCTATGAGTGGGATATAAAATTACCTGTCCGCATAAATAAGATAAAGTTATAACATACATTACTCTGCATACAGTTATGAATTTGAGATGACTTTAAATTAAAATGAGAAAAGAATAAACTTCTAGGTTTATCATACTTTATTACATATAACTAAAATCTCTTCTACAGAATGACAATGTAAAGAAATTACATGACAAACCACAGAGACTGAGTACACATTTCCAACATAAACACATACATTAAAAAATAAATTTTACTGGGTGCCTGGGTGGCTCAGTTGGTTAAGCGTCTGACTTCAGCTCAGGTCATGATCTCATGGTCTGTGGGTTCAAGGCTGGCATCAGGCTCTGTGCTGACAGCTCAGAAGCTGAGCCTGCTTTGGATTCTGTGTCCCCATCTCTCTCTTCCCCTCCCCTGCTCATGCTCTGTCTCACTCTGTCTCTCAAAAGTAAATAAATGTTAAAAAAATTTTTTAATAAATTTTATTGTATAGAGAATTTACCCATAAGCAATTTTTAAAACAATTGAATCATATAAACAGCAGTTTCTAAGAAGACACAAGCATGTGCAAAGACATTCAACCTGATAACCATTTAGGAAAATACAAATTAAAGCAATAATGAGACACCATCTTATGGGGCCAAGAGTTACAATATCAGTTGATGGTAATGTTGTAGTTAACTCTAAGTCTTACACACTGCTGGTGGGAATGTAAATTATAAACACCACACTTGAAGAACAATTTCACAGTATTCAAAAAATTAAACTTATCCTGTGACATGGAATATATAGGAATATACACTGAAGAGAAATGTCCTCCTCAAAAGTACAAAAAAATGTGTATTGCCACTCATTAAAAGTGTTTATGGTAATGTTGTTTATAATAGTGCAAAGTTGAGAACATAAATGACCATCCAGAAGGGTATAGATGAATAGCAGTGGCAGCAATAATAATCACATCTATTCCATATTGACCAATTGCTAAATATTTTACTAATTTCTAAATATTTTAATTTATATTAAATTATTTAATCTTCATCATAAACCCTAAGAGGATAGCTGCTATTATTAATCCCATTTCAAAGATAACAAAGCTGATGTAGAATTTAATTATGTAAATTGTTCACAGAAGATCATTGAACCAGTCAAAGCCGAGCCCAGATCAAAATTACTCAAGATGCTCGAGAAGCCACTGTCTTAACCGTCATTCTATTATAATATAGATATACACCAGGTTATACGGTATGTGTGTGTGTCTCCATTCAATGGAATAATATTCAGTCACTTAAAAAATGACTGTCAGGGGCGCATGGGTGGCTCAGTCGGTTGAGCGTCCAACTTCAGCTCAGGTCATGATCTCACGGTCTGTGAGTTCAAGCCCCGCATAGGGCTCTGTGCTGACAGCTCGGAGCCTGGAGCCTGCTTCGGATTCTGTGTCTCCCTCTCTTTCTGCCCCTCCCCAACTTGTGCTCTGTCTCTCAAAAATAAATAGATGTAAAAAAAATTTTAAAAAATGACTGTCAGTTATATGAATCAACATGAGTACACCTTAAAAAATTAATATCAAGCAGCATATCAAGTTGCGGAACAATCTGTGTAACCACTGCTCACGCAGCTGCTGTTTTGATGAATCCCGGAGGGGGCCATACACTATGTGCTCCAGGGCTGCAGTCTGCGAAGAATATAACATAAATGGTGCCTTCTACTCAGCAGTGCTGATTTCTTGTCTCTCCACGGTTAACACCAAAATCCATATGCGGATTGCTTTGGTGACTTTTAATAGTTTCTCATTTTTGCCAGGCAATCTAATGTGTCTGCACAATACCTTCTTATATCCTTTCCTCTCACTTAGAGTAAAATCAAAGTTCTTATTAAAATGACTAGCAACATGCCAGAGAATATGGTTTTGCCTTACCTCATTAATCCTTATGTCCACCACTCTCCCACTGTCGCTGTCCATCCCAAAATTGACACACTGGCCTCATTAACTTTTTCAACTAGAAAATCATATTTCTTCCTAAGATTTATTCTATTTCTTGTTCCCACTGACATATATGTCTTTTATCCCAGGTATCTACGAGGACCATTCTTTCAGTTCATTCAAGTATTGCTGTGAATGTTTTAGTTTCACTACAATCACTTCCTGGTAACACTATTTAACTCAACAGCCTATCTTCCTGCATGTTGGTTTTCTCCATTGCATTTATCACCATATTATATGTTGCTATAAATTATTTGTGCATCTGCCATTCATTCACTTCAAGGTAAACAGCATGAAAGCAGAGATTTTTGTTTCTGTTGTTCACTAATGTTTCCCAGCATCCAGAGGAGGCTGCTATACATTACTAATTCATACTGAATGAATGAATGAATATCAAGTGTTTATGTACATTTAATAGCAAATATAAAATAATTCTTTTTTTAATTTTTTTAGCATTTATTTATTTTTGAGACAGAGAGAGACAGAGTATGAACAGGGGAGGGGCAGAGAGAGAGGGAGACACAGAATCCAAAGCAGGCTCCAGGCTCTAAGCTGGCAGCACAGAGCCTGACGTGGGGCTTGAACTCACGGACCATGAGATCATGACCTGAGCCGAAGTTGGACGCTTAACCAACTGAGCCACCCAGGTGCCCCAAAATAATTCTTTATTATTTCTTTGGATTTATACGTTAATGGAATACATATAAAAACTTATGCTTTATGTTAATGGAATACATATAAAAACTTTGATATAGATTTATCAAATCCATTGCTATGTATTATTATTTTCTTTAATTTTTTTTTCCTGAGGGGTGAGTAAAAGAAAGAGTCTGGGATGGTAGAACAAAACCTGTCAGTGACTCTAACAAGGACTTGGTCCTAATACATTTATAGAATTGTTTCTTGACTCTTGGGATAAATAGTGGACCTTGTTAATTGAGGTTACAAGTGCTATAATTGCATTGGAAGAATATAAAAGTAGCCTTTCAGGAAACTCAGAGAAGCTTCATTATAATACGGCATATTATAATGGATTTTAATAGGTAAGACTAGAGAAACCACCAGATGGCCATGTTCCCTTCATTAAAGTTAACCAGGAGTGTAATAATAAAGTGTGAATAAGATTGCACCAAGTCATTAGGTCAAGCAAATTAGAAGCAGTCCATCATAGAGTGGAACTGGGACATATAGGATCAAATCCAAGCATATTTGGGGGACATAAATGGATGATCAAGACTGCCACTGACCTAAGTAACACTAACCCCTTTCAGTAACTCACACATATAGCCTCATGGGTAATTTCCTTTGGTGAAGAAGAACAAATCCAGGTCTTATGAATGGAACACTCTATCAGTTAGTGTGAACAAAAGATAGACACCACATTGGGGGTTACCTGAAAGATGGAATGAGGGAAAACGATTTCAGTGGACTTGGATATACCTGGCCATACACTTGGTGGATGAATCTCTTAGAATGATGGCTCAGGGGTCGTAAAGAATAAGATAGGACAACAGAAAAGAGAAAACTCTGTGACAGAAGGATGTGGATATACCTAGATAAGTACAATGTTCCCCAGAGAGCATATGCTGCAGAGGAAATATTCAACAAATAGGAGGCAAGAATGCCTTTCCAGTGGATGTCTCCCAGCCTCTGACCTCAGCCATACCAAGCATATTCACAATGGTGCAGGAACATCATGGTCATTGTATCAGAAATGGTAGCTATAACATAGACCTAACAGCATCAGCTTCCTTTGTTTAATGTTTATCTACCACCTTCAGCTGCTAAATATGCAACCTGTCGGCAGTAGAAACCAATGCTGAGTCTCTAAAACAGCACCATCTCTCAAGAAGACCAAGCAGTCTCTTTCTGGCACGTTGATTACATGGGAACCCTTCCATCCTGAAGGGGATGGTAATTTCTAGATTGATTCATGTTCTGTTAATGCATTTAACCTGCCCACACAATCTATGGCAGCACCACCATATGAGGGTACACAAACATCTGATTGAACAACATAAGATCTTACATAACCTCACCTCAGACCAAAAGACTAATTTTAGATGTGAAGATGAGCATTTGATCACAAAATCCAGTGGATGCACCTTATACTGCAATCACTTAGAAACTTCTGATCTGACAGTGCCTGGAAATGACCTCTTCAACGGCTGGATAATATCACATTGGGTATGACATCCTAGGATTAGAGAATCATCATTTAGGATCGGTATGCAAGTTAAACTCGTAGTCATTGCACAGTATGGTCTCCCCTGATATCATTAAAAAAAAAAAAAAAAAAAAAAGGATCCATGAAACAGATATGGAATTATCAGTGACGCTCTGTCACCATGACTCTCTGTTCACTGTTTTGTTTTGTTTTTTTAAGTTTATTTATTTATTTATTTATTTATTTATTTATTTATTTTTGAGAGAGAGAGATAGTGTGTGCATGGGGGAGGGACAGAAAGAGAGGGAGAGAGAGAATCCCAAGCAGGCTCCGTGCTGCCAGGGCAGAGCCCCACACGGTGCTGGATCTCACAAATCGCGAGATCACGACCTGAGCTGAAACCAAGAGTTGGACTAACAAACTGAGCCACTCTGGTTCCCCTCTGTTCACCTTGGTTTTGTGCTTTACTCCTTTGAAAACTTTAGCCTTGGAAGAATTACAAGAGCAAGATTCAAGAGGTGGGACGTTTTCACCTGTGGATATAGTCAGGTGGCACTAAATTTAAGCAATGATGTCATATGGTCATTTTTGAGTCCTCGTGCCTGTACACCCAGAGGCAAACAAATAAATAACTATATCTGTGAGGGTAATTAACTCTGAATATCATGAAAAGGTAGGGCTGCTGCTAAATAAAAGAGGCAAGGACTGAAATTAAGAGAATCCTAAGGGAATCTTTTTTTTTAAGTTTATTTTTATTTTTTTTTGTCTGAAATTAAGGGACTCTACTAGCATGCCCATTTGTCTTCTTATACTTAGTAAAATGTAAAATTATAGTCACAATAGCCTGATAAGGGGAAATCAGAAACTCAGAACCGCACTGAATCAGGGTCAGGCAAGCAATCTAAAACAAGAGATGTGTTGTCCCTTTTTAAAAAACAATTACTTTTGTTTCTGAAATATTAATTTTAATAACTTCTTTGTATGTGAAATAAATTAGCCCTATATGTGCAATACATAGGGGGAAAACCTTTTATCCGATGGCATGTGATTATTATTTGTCTTATATGCCAGACTTCCTCATCTGCTTCTAGCTCCTTCTGTCTCCTTGAGGGAAGCCCCACTGCTCTGTCACCTTGAAGCTGCCACTACTTAAATACTGGGCCCACTTTCCAGTTCTGCGGATTCCAAGTGACAGTGGTGACCTTGAGAGGTACACTGCCAGTAGGTACTATGATTTTCCGAAACCTGTAATATATATTCCTTAAGGGTGGCCCAGTCCCCATACCAGAATATTTCATGCTTCATTAGGGAGGAACCAGAATTATGAGGAGAGCAGTGTCTGTCTATAGTACCACAAGTGATTATATTAATAACATTTGTAATGTATTAGCACTGTATTGATGTCATTCCCTTAGTTTCATAACCTCGTAATCATTATGGTAGTCATCGCCAAAAGGAGAAAGATTTGGATTTTTAAAAAGTTTTTCATATTATCAAAACATTTCAAACTTCCTGGTTATAGTGCATATGAGTCTTCAATTAGGTACTTGGCATTTTTAATAGTTTTACGGAGATAGAACTTATGTATGACAAAACACACTCACTGAGGGGTATAATTCAATGCTTTTAAGTATATTTGCAGACTACATCACAACAATCTAATTTTAAATGATTTCCATAACCCCAAAAAGCAATTCCATACCCATTTATGATCATTTCCACAAAACATAGAGTCCTGTTGAAAGACTCAATGCAGGGGCGCCTGGGTGGCTCAGTCAGTTAAGCGTCCAACTTTGGCTCAGGTCATGATCTCACAGTTCGTGCGTTCGAGCCCCGCATCAGGCTCTGTGCTGACAGCTCAGAGCCTGGAGCCTGTTTCAGATTCTGTGTCTCCCTCTCTCTCTGACCCTCCTCTGTTCATGCTCTGTCTCTCTCTGTCTCAAAAATAAATAAACGCTAAAAAAAATTTAAAAAAAAAGACTCAATGCAGAGAAGGTGGTCTAATGAAGAAGAAAGAAAATTAACTTTTCTCTTTAAGGATAAGATTGCTAAAATTTCATGGCGACACCAATATGAACAGCATGCTGCTGTGATGTACCAAGTCAACACCCTATCTCATCAAAAATTATTTCAGGGGGCACCCGGGTTAAGCATCTGACTTCACTCAGGTCATGATCTCACGGTTAGTGAGTTTGAGCCCCTCGTGGGGCCCTGTGCTGACAGCTCAGAGCCTGGAGCCTGCTTCGGATTCTGTCTCCCTCTCTCACTGCCCCTCTCCTGCTTGTGCTCACCTCTCTCTCTCTCTCAAAAATAAATAAACATTTTAAAAAATTATTTCATCTTATTTTACAGAGTATTTTTAAGACCTTGAATCCCACTAACCCTATAGGTTGAAAATATTTTTTTCATTAAAATTTTTTTTTAATTAAACCTGGAAAATATTTCAGAATCAAAGACCTTGAGAACTAACTGTACCCTAGAATATCTAAGGAACATAATTTACAAATTGAGGCAAAGGAAAATTATCTTTATCTACATGGAATTTATTATACTGATGTTTGAAAGAGTGCTACAAACTGTCAGAAATCTTCAAAATGCAGTACTCTCCTAGTTCCTTTTTGGTATCTTTGCAGAAGAGTATAATTTTATGTAATTTTTCCTAACAGTTAACAGAATGAGCCCATTAAGTATAAAATCTAAAATGCATGAGAGCAGGTAAGATTATAAAAAACATAGGCATTTATGCTGGAATCATTTACTCTTTTAAGATTTTCCCCAAGTTAACTAACAGAATTAACTTCAAAGGACCTTTGTTCTGTACCTTAGTTCCCCGGATATATATACTGAAATGCCTTACAGCCTGACTGGGGATTCATGTTCTGCTCCTTGGCCATGCTCTAGGTGGTGTTAGCAATTCAGAGAGAGCCACTGGGTACAAGCCCAGGCAGAGGACGAAGAGCTAAAGGGAGGACTCAGTCTTGGCAGATGCTTGTGCCCAAGCTCGTCTAAGCAGGACCCACGGCCCTTGCGGGACCATGTGAACTTGGGCATGGAACACATCAACATGCTTATGATAAACTATAGGCCTGTGACCTCCACTCTTTTTCCTTAGCTTCAGCCATAAGATACAAAAGTATAAGGCATACAGAACAATAGTGAGGAACAAGTATCAGAGTCAGCAAAAAGTAGAATTAAATAAACATACAATAACACAATTCTAATAGCATATATGAATTTTGCTCCATGAACGTTTTGCATGCAAAGTTGTCAAATTGGCATATTTTCTTGTATCGAATAAAATTATAATAGGCATTGCCTTAAATAAATATGTGAAATCCAGTCATTGAATTGTTTCCTACTATGCTTCAAGCATAATTGATACAAAAGCTTAAAGTTAGAACTATACCTGCCAGTTTTCAACCCAAGATTCCCAAAGATAAAGACTGGCCCTGTAAGCCATTTATCATAGGCAAATACCATGATAAGAATTCAGCACTTGTTGGGTAATAAATGCAGTAGCCTAGTGTTGGCTTTAAAAAAAAACAACACAAATTTTTATCTCACCTTGACAAATGGGGATATTAGCCTTATAAACTGTCAAATGTATCTAAGCAGTGACTATGACACTCTGAGCAAAAAGTTACCACATCTGTGTTAGTAATTACTAATGCAAAATGTGCTAGTTTTCACTGTTATAGTCTTGTTAATGAAGTCTGAAGAACATGAGCCAAAAATTAAAACCTTTTTCTTCTGATAACAAAAGCCATAGGGGCAAACATATGTGACATATGGCTAGCATGTTGAAAATAAGGAAATATTAAACTGCATATAAATTTTTGTCATATGCTTGTACTCTCTGAAGGGAAAGGAACAAGCAAATTAGGGCCATTTAGATAACTAAATGTAAAATTTAATGTAAAATTTTTATTTTATGTTATGCATTCTTCTTTCAACAAATGTTTTATGAGTGCCTGTTAATGTGGCACCATAGTTTGGCAATGGGAATATAAAATGCCATATGTTTGTGTAACTTATATTCCAGCGTAAGAGGCAAAAATTCATGAAATATTAGGACATAAAGCAATGAGGTAAGATATTAAGTGGACAACCAAAAGCAAGAATGTCATCTTGTTGAAAGGAGTATGGATTAGGGCTGGTTTCCAAAACAAAGTAAACTGTGGTAAGTTTGTAATAACTAAAAACATCCATTCAATCTAGATAAATTCTTTTTATCATTAAATTATGTGATTTCCAATTTTGCATTAAAATGTCCTTTGTTTCATGAAACAAGGTTAACCATGAATGATAGTATTTTAATAGGCTTCCATGAAAAACTAAAATGTTAGCAACCGTCTTTAACTCCCATCCTTCTTTTTTTTTTTTTTTGGATATATAAAATTCAAGGGAATATTGATTTAGCATAGCATGTTTACAACACCAGTTAAAACTAAAACTCCTCCTGTCCCAGGAGACTTGGCTGTACGTTAGCACCCGGGAGAAAGGATTTTTGTGTTTGACTTGAGGTGTAAATCATTAAACACTTTAACCTTTTAGGACTAAAGAAACATCGTAGCAGATAATGTTTGCCCAGACTCCCAAAGTTCAGCAAAACACAGGAAGGCTGGACTCCATTTGAAGGCATCACAAAAACAGTCTCAGCTCTCAAGGATGATCCTCAGCATCTCGCTTTCACTGCTAATGGGACACAGTAAAATGGTAATGGCACATAATATCATTCTCAAGATTCCCTCCATGGAAGAATACGGCCCAGAACTACATGTACGGTCCTGGCTCTGCTGACTGAGGTGATAAATGACAATCGAGTCTAATTCATTAGCATATGCAATCATGCCTGCGTTTTCCAAAGTTTTGGGAACTTTTGGAAACGTTCAAGCTAACATACGAGTAATGATTCAAGAGAACACAGGCGGATGGGCCTTCTGAGGTTAAGACTGACTGTGGTGGAGGGGTTGGGGTACCCATAAATCCCAACACAAACACATCGCAGACTTTCCCATCCTGTTAAATGGCATTTTACACAATTGTGTTTTGATACAAATGTTTGTGCTAACTTTGCCTTGCATTCCACTGAGAAAATAGAAATCGCCTTTAGGGGTGCCGAGAAAATGCTTTACTCTGAAAATTAGAGAATTTATGGATCTACCCTGGTTTTGACCACTGTTCTCTGCCTTATCTCCTGTTACAGAAAGTAGCATTGTTTCCTGTAAGCATATACCTCCCTCTCCTGACTTACCCATGACTTCCGGAGGGCTTCATTTCTCCTTTCCATTATCAGTGTTTTAAGCTCTTTTTTTTTTCCTAATTTTTTAATATTTATTCATTTTTGAGAGAGAGAGAGAGAGAGAGAGAGAGAGAGAGAGGCACAGAGAGACGGAGACACAGAACTTGAAGCAGTGTCCAGGCTCTGTGCTGTCAGCCCAGAGCCGGACACGGGGCTCAAACTCACAAACCGTAAGACCATGACCTGAGCCAAAGTCGGACACTTAACCGACTGAGCCACCCAGGCACCCGATAAGTTCCTAAGTCAATCATTCCCCCTAGATATACAAATGGTCTTTAGTTTCTCTACCTTTACAAAAACAAAAACAAAACAAAGCAAAAAACAAGTCAAGTGTAACTCTACATCTGTTTCCTGCTTTTCTGATCTCCTTCACAAAATAACCTATCAGAAGGGTGCCCTCCAGTCACATTTTTCCCTACCTCACTCCCATTTCCCCAGTCCCAACTGAATCTACCATAATAAGGCTTTGGTCTTGTCCATTTCACTGAAAGTCTGTGTTTTAAGTCACCATCGACTTGAGTGAACATACTTCCCAGTTTTCACTGGAAGTCTTTCTTTATACCTGGTGCTGTAGCTAATAGTTAATAACACTTTTTCACTCTCAAAGCTTAATTGGGCAAGTTATATATGCCAGGCTACCAATGACACGTATGTTTTCATATAGAGTTCATTTTTTACCATAAATCCTAGCAGCCAGAAAAGATGATCTCAGGTTCTTCCAAATTTTTCTTTGCTCCAATGACACCTCATTCTCCTGGTAGATGAGGTGCAGTAATGCTTACCAAGGTTTTCTTTTGCTCCACTGTGTTTCCCACACTCTTTCAATTAGTGACATGTAACAGGTTCTAGCTAATAAAATGTGTGGGAAATAATGTGAGTCGCTTGTATATTTAAACAGTGAAAATCAGCACATGATTCCCTGGCCCTTTTCTTAATAAAAAACTGGACGTTCCAAATTATACTTGCACAAGTTGCTTTAGTGAGGTCCCAGCCTGACTTTATGGAGCATAGCACCCTGCTCACCAGGCAGGACAGAAACGTGGGTGAAAAACAAGCTTTTGAAATACTGAACACTGAGGTATTAGAGTTGTTTGTTACAGAAATATGTCCCAGCCTATCTTGAAGAATATCTCTACCTTAATGTTTTCTCATTCTCAATTTGTATCCTGGTTCTGCCCTCTTTCCTTGACATTAAATATATCACACTATCATACTAGAGGATCCTATTTTCTTCCTAGCTTATCATGACTTATTTGTTTCTGTGATTGTTTAAACTCTAGTTAGAATACAAGCTTCATTAGAGTTTGAAATCTATCTGCCTTATTTACCAATGGGTCTCCAACTTTAGAACATTGCCTGGCACAGAGTAGTTACTTTCCAGTGAAAGAATATACTGTGGGTGAAGAAACCTGAGACAGGCAATTCAACAAAATCTTTAAAATATTTCCATTTATGGGACACTTGGATGGCTCAGTCAGATAAGCGACTTCGGCTCAGGTCATGATCTCAAGGGTTGGTGAGTTCAAGCCCCTTGTCTGGCTCTGTGCTGACAGCTCGGAGACTGGAGCTTGCTTCAGATTCTGTGTCTCCCTCTCTCTCTCTGCCTCTCCCCTGCTCTTGCTCTGTCTCTCTCTCTCTCTCAAAAATAAATAATAGACATTAAATAAAATTAAAAGATAAAATAAAATATTTCTAATTGTGTAGACATTTTTTGATTTCGAAAAATACTTTTTTTTTTTTTTGCTAGAAAATGTCCAGCATTTGCAATTTACATTAATGTGCCAATAATTTTCAGTTCAGGAAAGATACCTCTCAAGGTGGCCAGTGTGGATAATTTCTTTAGTTCCACTTGTTTTTACTGCTAGTTAACCATTGACAATGCCCTGAATGTTTATACCTCGCTGAAATTCGTATGTTGTAATCCTAACTCCCAAAGATGATGGTATTAGAAGATGGGACCTTTGAAAGGGGCTTAAGCTATGTGGGTGGAGCCCTCATGAAGAATTCATGCTCTTATAAAAGGGGCTCCAGAGAGATCCCTAGTCCCTTCCTCTATGTGGGGACACAGCAGAGGAGGCACTGGCTGTGAACCCGGAAGTGAGATCTCACCATAACATGATCGTGCCTGCACCATGACCTTAGACTTCTCTCTAAAACTGTGAGAAATACATTTCTGTCGTTCATAAGCCACCTAGTTTATGGTACTCGATTAGAGTGTTCCAAATGGATTAAAACACCACAGTTACATAAAAGTGCCTTGAACATACATTTTCCACTTTGGTAAATACCTGAAAACATCACATATTTATCACATATTATTGACAACCTGACCAAATTTAATATGGTTAGGTCACAACTCTTTTCTTCCAGATCATTGTAGATTTTACTCTAAGTGCATCTGTGATTTGTATTAGTACTGAAAAGAATAAAGCCAATCCGATTTTTGTTCTTTAACATAACTTTATATTTTTAATATTCTTTTTTAATTGTATTTTTTATTTTTTAAAATTTATATCCAAATTAGTTAGCACATAGTGCAACAACGATTTCAGAGTAGATTCCTTAGTGCCACTTACCCATTTAGCCCATCCCCCCCTCCCACAACCCCTCCAGTAACCCTCAGTTTGTTCTCCATATTTATGAGTCTCTTCCGTTTTGTCCCCCTCCCTGTTTATATATTATTTTTGTTTCCCTTCCCTTATGTTCATCTGTTTTGTCTCTTAAAGTCTTCATATAAGTGAAGTCATATGATTTTTGTCTTTCTCTGACTGACAAATTTCACGTAGCATAATACCCTCCAGTTCCATCCACGTAGTTGCAAATGGCAAGATTTCACTCTTTTTGATTGCCGAGTAATACTCCATTGTATATATATACCACATCTTCTTTATCTATTCATCCATCAATGGACATTTGGACTCTTTCCATATTTTGGCTACTGTTGATAGTGCTGCTATAAACATGGGGGTTCATGTGTCCCTTCGAAACAGCACACCTGTATCCCATGGATAAATGCCTAGTAGTGCAATTGCTGGTCATAGGGTAGTTGTATTTTTAGTTTTTTGAGGAATCTCCATACTGTTTTCCAGAGTGGCTGCACCAGCTTGCATTGCCACCAACAATGCAAAAGAGATCCTCTTTCTCCACATCCTCGCCAACATCTATTGTTGCCTGAGTTCTTAATGTTAGCCATTCTGACAGGTGTAAGATGGTATCTCATTGTGGTTTTGATTTATTTTTCCCTGATGATGAGTGATGTTGAGCATTTTTTCATGTGTCAGTTGGCCATCTGGATGTCTTCTTTAGAGAAGTGTCTATTCATGTCTTTTGCCCATTTCTT
This sequence comes from Panthera leo, assembly GCF_018350215.1. Classification (NCBI taxonomy): domain Eukaryota; kingdom Metazoa; phylum Chordata; class Mammalia; order Carnivora; family Felidae; genus Panthera; species Panthera leo. Next base: position 37,435,333 of record NC_056679.1, on the reverse strand, counting down.
CACTGGATTGTTTTTTGGGTGTTGAGTTTGATAAGTTCTTTATAGATTTTTAGATACTAGCCCTTTGGCTGATATATCATTTGCAAATATCTTCTCCCATTCTGTCAGTTGCCTTTTAATTTTGCTGATTGTTTCCTTTGCTATACAGAAGCTTTTTATTTTGATGAGGTCCCAGTAGTTCATTTTTGCTTTTGTTTCCCTTGCCTCCAGAGACGTGTTATGTAAGAAGCTGCTGTGGGCAAGATCAAAGAGGTTTTCGCCTGCTTTGTCCCCGAGGGTTTTGATGGCTTCCTGTCTTACATTGAGGTCTTTCATCCATTTTATTTTTGTGTATGGTGTAAGAAAATGGTCCAGGTACATTCTTCTGCATGTCGCTGTCCAGTTTTCCCAGCACCACTTGCTGAAGAGACTGTCTGTATTCCATTGGATATTCTTTCCTGCTTTGTCAAAGATTAGTTGGCCATATGTCTGTGGGTCCATTTCTGGGATCTCTATTCTGTTCCATTGATCTGAGTGTGTGTTCTTGTGCCGGTACCATACTGTCTTGCTGATTACAGCTTTGTAGTATAGCTTGAAGTCTGGGCTTGTGATGCCTTCTGCTTTGGTTTTCTTTTTCAAGATCGTTTTGGCTATTCGTGGTCTTTTCTGGTTCCATACAAATTTTAGGATTATTTGTTCTAGTTCTGTGAAGAATGCTGGTGTTACTTTGATAGGGGTTGCATTGAATATGTAGATTGCTTTGGGTAGTATTGACATTTTAACAATATTTGTTCTTCCTATCCAGGAGCATGGAATCTTTTTCCATTTCTTTGTGTCTTCTTCAATTTCTTTCATAAGCTTTCTATAGTTTTCAGTGTATAGATTTTTCACCTCTTTGGTTAGATTCATTCTTAGGTATTTTATGGGTTTTTGTGCAACTGTAAATGGGATCGGTTCCTTGATTTCTCTTTCTGTCGCTTCATTGTTGGTGTAGAGGAATGCAACTGATTTCTGTGCATTGATTTTTATATCCTGCAACTTTGCTGAATTCATGAATCAATTCTAGCAGTTTTTTGGTGGAATCTTTTGGGTTTTCCATATAGAGTATCACATCATCTGTGAAGAGTGAAAGTTTGACCTCCTCCTGGCCGATTTGGATGCCTTTTGTTTCTTCTTTTTTAAAGCTTATTTATTTAAGTAATCTCTATACCCAACATGGGGCTCAAACCCATGACCCCAAGATCAAGAGCTGCATGTTCTTCCAACTGAGCCAGACAGGTGCCCCTATTTTTGATATTCTTATTTATAAGAGATGTTTATGTGTAAATTTTGAAAATTCAAAATATTTTTGTCTAAATATGGATCCTTTTTATTAAGTTTAAGAGATGATGCAAATTTTTAATGGTTAGGAACAGGCTCTTTCTTTGGAGAAGAAATATTTCTTCTTCTGTTACATCTTTTCTATGCTTCCTAATCTCTTCTCAATTTTTATATATAGAACTAATTTCCATTTCTCTTAAAATATTCCACATTTTACCTATCATTTTCATGTGTGTTAATGGGAGATTCTTTTGGATTTTCCCCTCATTCCATGATGCGACTGTCTTTATTTCCAGCAGTCATTCATTTCCTAAATGTACTGGTTTTAATACAATTATATTTTTAAATTCAAAAACATTTTTTAAATGTTTTTTAAAACTTTGATAATAAAGGCTTTGGGAGTTCCACAAATGTACTGTGGCCTTGCAACTTTTAGAATATGAATCAGGTGTGCTAAAATGTAATCATTTATTAGTCAGTAAATCTGGGAGAAGTAGTGTTTTGACTATTCAGAAAATGTTAGTCCTATCCTTTTCTACCACTAATTATTTTCATTTATTACTTAATGTTTATTTTTTACTCAGTGCATAAAAAAATCCTCACTTGCATAGAATTGACAAAGAGTTTTCTAAAAGTGTTTTCTAATATATTTTTGTGATTTATACTTATGTCTATGCCCATATCTTTCAAAATATATGTCAGTCAGGAAAATGGTAGGGGACATCTGGGGGTGGGGGGGGGGGGAGTGCCAATAAAAAAAAAATCAAGCAAAAAGCAATATCCAAAATTTTTTTAAAAAATAAAAAAAGAAAGAAAATAGTTCCAAACTGCAGAATTCTACCAGTCTGGTATGGAAGTAATATTGTATTAGTATTAGTAGTAACAAGCATTTTATTTATTTTACTTTTCCTTTTCTGCTTATGTCCATAGATATTTAGGATCTGGTGCCTTTCTGCCACATCTGATTTTCTGGTTATCTAAGCTAAGGCCTCCTCAGAGGACTGTAGACTTAGCACAAATGAGGCAAATGAGAGAAAGGTCATGTGTATGTTCATCTGCAGTCCTGTAAACTGTCCTTATTTTACAAGCCTAATCTGTAAACCAGAGATGAAGGAAAGGATGGTTTCTCTGTCCACCTCCAGACAGGCAGCCCTCTTCAAAAAGATGATTTTCAGACATCAGGGATTTAGTTCTTCAGCACTTTATCTATTAGAAATCCCTCAAATTTTCAGTCAAAAAACTGTCTTCAGTCTAGTTATTTTCTCCTATTTATATAGTGTGCATTTTTATTTTTTATTTACTTTTACTTATTTTTATTTTATTTTATTTAATATAATTTATTGTCAAATTGGTTTCCAAACAATACCCAGTGCTCATCCCAACAGGTACCCTCCTCAATGCTTATCACCCACGTTCCCCTCTCCCCTACCCCCCATCAATCCTGAGTTTGTTCTCAGTATTTAAGAGTCTCTTATGGTTTTAGTATGCATTTTTAAATGTTTATTTATCTTTGAGAGGGGGGTAAGGGCACAGAGAGAGGGAGACAGAGGATCCGAAGCAGGCTATGCACTGACAGCACAGGATGTGGGGCTTGAACTCACAAACCATGAGATCATGACTTGAGCTGAATTTGGATGCTTAACCGACTGAGCCACCCAGATGCCCCTATATTATGCCTTTTTAAAAAGATCAAGGTTTCACTTACTATTCTATTCCTAAGGACAGCATGCTTTTCTTTATATGCAGGCATGATCATAGGTCACTGACTTCGTCTTGCCCTCTCTGAATATCTGCCCTATTTTAAGAGGTTGCCCCATCATGAGAGCCCCTTCCTTCATTCTTTTCTTTCATATGTAGCACTTATAATTAGGCTTTTCTCACTTCCTCAGGATAAATTTCGAGAGGAAGACACTAGTCTGTGAAGGATTTAATCAGGGGAGTATTGGGACCTAGTGCCTGCTCAGTGGGCACTGAGATATAGTATAATACAGAGTGAAAAATGACTATTAGAGATTTAGCCTTTCAGTGGGGCCTGGGTATTTCTGATTCCCATGACTCTGTAACTGTAAAATGAGGCTTGTTTTTGCATCTAGTTTCCACAGTCCTATGCGTGGCTTCATCCTTAGGTCAGTGACTTTAAGGCTTGTATCACACAGGACAGGGGAATTCTTCCCCAGTGGGTCATTGAATCCTATGGTGGCTTTACAAACATGAGAGCAACCATCTATAAATGAACCTTGATGGTCTTAGGAAGGTCTAAGTGAGTTTAATGAAATTGAAAAATGAGAGCTTCTTCAGCCTGGGAAAATGTAGGCAGGCCTGGCATAGACGTGGTTGTTATGCGGAGGCTAGGATAACCTTACACAACCACACAGAGTCAGCAAGGCACAGGCCCAGTCTGGGGATGTTCAGACTTCAGGATGTTCACTGCAACACTGGGTGCAGGCTTGGGCCCGTACCAGGTGGCAGAAAGGACCAAAGATCCTATCGTATAGAAGAATTTTCTCTGTGAGACCTTTCAGGTATTGAAGAGATTAAGTAAATACTCACAGGCTTAACTTTGGTTTTTTCAAGTATGCAGCCTCTATTTCTAAACTGCAGTTAAGTTCCATCCATAATGAAGACAAAGAATCCAATAGAAAAATCGGTGAGAGACTTAAGCAGATATTTCACAGAAGAAGAAATATAAATGGTCAATAGATACCCCCCTCTCAAAAAGGTTTACTATTGTTGGTGGCCAAGAAAATGCAAATCAAGACCATGATACAATAAAATTCTTAAATGGATTTTATTGAAAAAATATTTAAAATCCAACAAAAAATATTAACATTGTGGTTGTAAACCATGATACGCAGTTTGCTGACAGATGTGTGAGTTGGCACAAACAGCTTAGCATTACTTTTTCTAACTTTAATTCCAGTATGGTAAACATACAGTGTTATCATAGTTTCAGGTGTATAATATAGTGTTTCAGCAGTTCTATGCAGTATTCAGTGCTCATCAACATAAGTGTACTCTTTAATCCTCATCCCCTGTTTCACCCCTTCCCCCACTCACCTCCCCTCTGGTAACCATCATTTTGTTCCCTGCAGTTAAGATAACAGACTGTTGTTTGTTTTCTCTATTTCTTTTTCCTTTGTCCATTTCTTTTATTTCTTGAATTCCACATATGAGAGAGTTCATATGGTATTTGCCTTTCTCTGAATTATTTCACTTAGCATTATACTCTCTATCTCCATCCCTGTCATTACAAATGGCAAGATTTCATTCCTTTTTATGACTAATACACACGTGCGTGCGTGCACGCATGCGCGCGCGCACACACACACACACACACACACACCCTACCTATTTTTCTGCATCTATTGAAATGATCATGTATTTTCTTTTTCTTTCTCTTGTTGATGTGATGTATCACATTGACTGATTTGCAAATATTGAACCACACTTGCATCCTAGAAATAAATCTCATTTGATCATAGTGTATGATTTTTAAAAAATTCATTGTTAGGTTTGGTTTACTATTATTTTCTTGAAGATTTTAGCATATGTGTTCATCAGAGATATTGGCACATAGTTGTTGTTGTTGTTGTTGTTTTGTAGTGTCTTTACCTGGATTGGTTATCACAGTAATGCTGATTTCATAGAATTAGTTTGGAAGCTTTCCCTTCTCTTCTATACTTTTGGAATATTTTTGGAGTAGAATAGGTATTAACTTTTCTTCAGTGTTGGTAAATTTCACCTGTGAAGCCATTTGGTCCGGGACTTTTGTTTGTTGGGAATTTTTTAAAAAAACACTTACTTATTTTGAGAGACAGAGACAGAGCACAAGCAGATGAGGGGTGGAAGGAAAGAGACATACAGAATCCAAAGCAGCCTCCAGGCTCTGAGCACAGAGCCTGATGTGGGGCTCAAACCCAAAAACTGTGAGATCATGACCTGAGCTGAAGTAGGAGGTTTACCTGACTGTGCCACCCAGGCGCCCCTGTTGGGAATTTTTTGACTACCTATTTAAATTCCTTGTTGTTACTTGGTCTATTCAAATTTTCTATTTTTTTCCTGATTCAGTTTTGGGAGGTTATATGTTTCTAGAGATTTAGCCCTTTCTTCTAGGTTGTCCAATTTGTTGGTATATAAGTTTTCATAATATGCTCTTACAGTCCTTTGTATTTCTATGATGTCAGTTGTTATTTCTCCTCTTTCATTTCTAATTTTGTTTATTTGAGTCCTCTCTCATTTTTATTTTTATGATGAGTCTGGCTAAAGTTTTATCAACTGTTGATCTTTTCAAAGAACCAGCTCCTGGTTTCATTGATTTCTTTGTTTGTTTATATTTAATTTATTTTTGCTCTAATCTTTATTATTTTCTTTCTCCTACTGGTTTTGGATTTGTTTGTTCTTCTCTTTCTAGTTCCTTTAGGTTTAACGTTAAATTGTTCATTTGAGGTGGGAGGGAAGATGGCGGCATAGGAGGACGCTGGGCTCACCGCGCGTCCTGCTGGTCACTTAGATTCCACCTACACCTGCCTAAAGAACCCAGAAAACCGCCAGAGGATTAGCAGAACGGAGTCTCCGGAGCCAAGCGCAGACGAGAGGCCCATGGAAGAGGGTAGGAAGGGCGGCGAGGCGGTGCGCGCTCCACGGACTGGCGGGAGGGAGCCGGGGCGGAGGGGCGGCTCGCCGGCCAAGCAGAGCCCCCGAGTCTGGCTGGCAAAAGCGGAGGGGCCACACGGACTGTGTTCCGACAGCAAGCGCGACTTAGCATCTGGAAGGTCATAAGTTGGCAGCTCTGCTCAGAAAGCGGGAAGGCTGGAGGACAAAGGGAGGGAGAGCTGCTGAGCCCCCAGACGGCAGAGCTCAGCTTGGCGGGGAACAAAGGCGCCAGCGCCATCTCCCCCGCCCATCCCCCAGCCAAAATCCCAAAGGGAACCAGTTCCTGCCAGGGAACTTGCTCGCTCCGCGCAAACACCCAACTCTGTGCTTCTGCGGAGCCAAACCTCCGGCAGCGGATCTGACTCCCTCCTGCTGCCACAGGGCCCCTCCTGAAGTGGATCACCTAAGGAGAAGCGAGCTAAGCCTGCCCCTCCTGCCCCCGTGCACCTTGCCTACCCACCCCAGCTAATACGCCAGATCCCCAGCACCACAAGCCTGGCAGTGTGCAAGTAGCCCAGACGGGCCACGCCACCCCACAGTGAATCCCGCCCCTAGGAGAGGGGAAGAGAAGGCACACACCAGTCTGACTGTGGCCCCAGCGGTGGGCTGGGGGCAGACATCAGGTCGGATTGCGGCCCCGCTCACCAACTCCAGTTATACACCACAGCACAGGGGAAGTGCCCTGCAGGTCCTCACCACTCCAGGGACTATCCAAAATGACCAAACGGAAGAATTCCCCTCAGAAGAATCTCCAGGAAATAACAACAGCTAATGAACTGATCAAAAAGGATTTAAATAATATAACAGAAAGTGAATTTAGAATAATAGTCATAAAATTAATCGCTGGGCTTGAAAACAGTATACAGGACAGCAGAGAATCTCTTGCCACAGAGATCAAGGGACTAAGGAACAGTCACGAGGAGCTGAAAAGCGCTTTAAACGAAATGCAAAACAAAATGGAAAAGACGACAGCTCGGATTGAAGAGGCAGAGGAGAGAATAGATGAACTAGAAGATAAAATTATGGAAAAAGAGGAAGCTGAGAGAAAGAGAGATAAAAAAAATCCAGGAGTGTAAGGGAAAAATTAGAGAACTAAGTGATACACTAAAAAGAAATAATATACGCATAATTAGTATCCCAGAGGAGGAAGAGAGAGGGAAAGGTGCTGAAGGCATACTTGAAGAAATTATAGCTGAGAACTTCCCTGAACTGGGGAAGGAAAAAGGCATTGAAATCCAAGAGGCACAGAGAACTCCCTTAAGACGTAACTTGAATCGATCTTCTGCACGACATATCATAGTGAAACTGGCAAAATACAAGGATAAAGAGAAAATTCTGAAAGCAGCAAGGGATAAACGTGCCCTCACATATAAAGGGAGACCTACAAGACTCGTGACTGATCTCTCCTTTGAAACTTGGCAGGCCAGAAAGGCTTGGCACGATATCTTCAGTGTGCTAAACAGAAAAAATATGCAGCCGAGAATCCTTTATCCAGCAAGTCTGTCATTTAGAATAGAAGGAGAGATAAAGGTCTTCCCAAACAAACAAAAACTGAAGGAATTCATCACCACTAAACCAGCCCTACAAGAGATCCTAAGGGGGATCCTGTGAGACAAAGTACCAGAGACATCGCTACAAGCATAAAACATACAGACATCACAATGACTCTAAACCCGTATCTTTCTATAATAACACTGAATGTAAATGGATTAAATGCACCAACCAAAAGACATAGGGTATCAGAATGGATAAAAAAACAAGACCCATCTATTTGCTGTTTACAAGACACTCATTTTAGATCTGAGGACACCTTTAGATTGAGAGTGAGGGGATGGAGAACTATTTATCATGCTACTGGAAGCCAAAAGAAAGCTGGAGTAGCCATACTTATATCAGACAAACTAGACTTTAAATAAAAGGCTGTAACAAGAGATGAAGAAGGGCATTATATAATAATTACAGGGTCTATCCATCAGGAAGAGCTAACAATTATAAATGTCTATGTGCTGAATACCGGAGCCCCCAGATATATAAAACAATTACTCATAAACATAAGCAACCTTATTGATAAGAATGTGGTCATTGCAGGGGACTTTAACACCCCACTTACAGAAATGGATAGATCATCTAGACACACGGTCAATAAAGAAACAAGGGCCCTGAATGATACATTGGATCAGATGGACTTGACAGATATATTTAGAACTCTGCATCCCAAAGCAACAGAATATACTTTCTTCTTGAGTCCACATGGAACATTCTCCAAGATAGATCATATACTGGGTCACAAAACAGCCCTTCATAAGTTTACAAGAATTGAAATTATACCATGCATACTTTCAGACCACAATGCTATGAAGCTTGAAATCAACCACAGGAAAAAGTCTGGAAAACCTCCAAAAGCATGGAGGTTAAAGAACACCCTACTAACGAATGAGTGGGTCAACCAGGCAATTAGAGAAGAAATTAAAAAATATATGGAAACAAACGAAAATGAAAATACAACAATCCAAACGCTTTGGGACGCAGCGAAGGCAGTCCTGAGAGGAAAATACATTGGAATCGAGGCCTATCTCAAGAAACAAGAAAAATCCCAAATACAAAATCTAACAGCACACCTAAAGGAAATAGAAGCAGAACAGCAAAGGCAGCCTAAACCCAGCAGAAGAAGAGAAATCATAAAGATCAGAGCAGAAATAAACAATATAGAATCTAAAAAAACTGTAGAGCAGATCAACGAAACCAAGAGTTGGTTTTTTGAAAAAATAAACAAAATTGATAAACCTCTAGCCAGGCTTCTCAAAAAAAAAAGAGAGATGACCCAAATAGATAAAATCATGAATGACAATGGAATTATTACAACCAATCCCTCAGAGATACAAACAATTATCAGGGAATACTATGAAAAATTATATGCCAACAAGTTGGACAACCTGGAAGAAATGGACAAATTCCTAAACACCCACACTCTTCCAAAACTCAATCAGGAGGAAATAGAAAGCTTGAACAGACCCATAACCAGCGAAGAAATTGAATCGGTTATCAAAAATCTCCCAACAAATAAGAGTCCAGGACCAGATGGCTTCCCAGGGGAGTTCTACCAGACATTTAAAGCAGAGATAATACCTATCCTTCTCAAGCTATTCCAAGAAATAGAAAGGGAAGGAAAACTTCCAGACTCATTCTATGAAGCCAGTATTACTTTGATTCCTAAACCAGACAGAGACCCAGTGAAAAAAGAGAACTACAGGCCAATATCCCTGATGAATATGGATGCAAAAATTCTCAATAAGATACTAGCAAATCGAATTCAACAGCATATAAAAAGAATTATTCACCATGATCAAGTGGGATTCATTCCTGGGATGCAGGGCTGGTTCAACATTCACAAATCGATCAACGTGATACATCACATTAACAAAAAAAAAAGAAAAGAATCATATGATCCTGTCAATCGATGTAGAAAAGGCCTTTGACAAAATCCAGCACCCTTTCTTAATAAAAACCCTTGAGAAAGTCGGGATAGAAGGAACATACTTAAAGATCACAAAAGCCATTTATGAAAAGCCCACAGCTAACATCATCCTCAATGGGGAAAAACTGAGAGCTTTTTCCCTGAGATCAGGAACACAACAGGGATGCCCACTCTCACCGCTGTTGTTTAACATAGTGTTGGAAGTTCTAGCATCAGCAATCAGACAACAAAAGGAAATCAAAGGCATCAAAATTGGCAAAGATGAAGTCAAGCTTTCGCTTTTTGCAGATGACATGATATTATACATGGAAAATCCGATAGACTCCACCAAAAGTCTGCTAGAACTGATACATGAATTCGGCAAAGTTGCAGGATACAAAATCAATGTACAGAAATCAGTTGCATTCTTATACACTAACAATGAAGCAACAGAAAGACAAATAAAGAAACTGATCCCATTCACAATTGCACCAAGAAGCATAAAATACCTAGGAATAAATCTAACCAAAGATGTAAAAGATCTGTATGCTGAAAACTATAGAAAGTTTATGCAGGTAATTGAAGAAGATATAAAGAAATGGAAAGACATTCTGTGCTCATGGATTGGAAGAATAAATATTGTCAAAATGTCAATACCACCCAAAGCTATCTACACATTCAATGCAATCCCAATCAAAATTGCACCAGCATTCTTCTCGAAACTAGAACAAGCAATCCTAAAATTCATATGGAACCACAAAAGGCCCCGAATAGCCAAAGTAATTTTGAAGAAGAAGACCAAAGCAGGAGGCATCACAATCCCAGACTTTAGCCTCTACTACAAAGCTCTAGTCATCAAGACAGCATGGTATTGGCAGAAAAACAGACACATAGACCAATGGAATAGAATAGAAACCCCAGAACTAGACCCACAAACGTATGGCCAACTCATCTTTGACAAAGCAGGAAAGAACATCCAATGGAAAAAAGACAGTCTCTTTAACAAATGGTGCTGGGAGAACTGGACAGCAACATGCAGAAGGTTGAAACTAGACCACTTTCTCACACCATTCACAAAAATAAACTCAAAATGGATAAAGGACCTGAATGTGAGACAGGAAACCATCAAAACCTTAGAGGAGAAAGCAGGAAAAGACCTCTCTGACCTCAGCCGTAGCAATCTCTTACTCAGCACATCCCCAAAGGCAAGGGAATTAAAAGCAAAAGTGAATTACTGGGACCTTATGAAGATAAAAAGCTTCTGCACAGCAAAGGAAACAACCAACAAAACTAAAAGGCAACCAACGGAATGGGAAAAGATATTTGCAAATGACACATCGGACAAAGGGCTAGTATCCAAAATCTATAAAGAGCTCATCAAACTCCACACCTGAAAAACAAATAACCCAGTGAAGAAATGGGCAGAAAACATGAATAGACACTTCTCTAAAGAAGACATCCGGATGGCCAACAGGCACATGAAAAGATGTTCAACGTCGCTCCTCATCAGGGAAATACAAATCAAAACCACACTCAGATATCACCTCACGCCAGTCAGAGTGGCCAAAATGAAGAAATCAGGAGACTATAGATGCTGGAGAGGATGTGGAGAAACAGGAACCCTCTTGCCCTGTTGGTGGGAATGCAAATTGGTGCAGCCGCTCTGGAAAGCAGTGTGGAGGTTCCTCAGAAAATTAAAAATAGACCTACCCTATGACCCAGCAATAGCACTGCTAGGAATTTATCCCAGGGATACAGGAGTACTGATGCATAGGGGTACTTGTACCCCAATGTTTATAGCAGCACTCTCAACAATAGCCAAATTATGGAAAGAGCCTAAATGTCCATCAACTGATGAATGGATAAAGAAATTGTGGTTTATATACACAATGGAGTACTACATGGCAATGAGAAAGAACGAAATATGGCCCTTTGTAGCAACGTGGATGGAACTGGAGAGTGTGATGCTAAGTGAAATAAGTCATACAGAGAAAGACAGATACCATATGGTTTCACTCTTATGTGGATCCTGAGAAACGTAACAGAAACCCATGGGGGAGGGGAAGGAAGGAAAAAAAAAAAAAAAGAGGTTAGAGTGGGAGAGAGCCAAAGCATAAGAGACTGTTAAAAACTGAGAACAAACTGAGGGTTGATGGGGGGTGGGAGGGAGGGCAGGGTGGGTGATGGGTATTGAGGAGGGCACCTTTTGGGATGAGCACTGGGTGTTGTATGGAAACCAATTTGACAGTAAATTTCATTTATTAAAAAATAAATAAAAAAAAATTGTTCATTTGACCTTTTCTTGCTTCTTGAGGTTGGCCTATATTGCTATAAACTTTCTGCTTAGAACCACATTTGTTGCATCCCAAAGATTTTAGACCACTGTGTCTTCATTTTCATTTGTCTCCATATAATTTTTGATATCCTCTTTGATTTCTTCATCAACCCATTCATTGTTGAGTAGCATATCATTTAACCTCCATTTATCTGTTCTTTCCAGATTTTTTTCTTGTGCTTGATTTCTAGTTTCATAGCCTAGTCTTCAGAAAAGATTCATGATATTACTTTAATCTATTTGAATTTGTTGAGACTTGTTTTGTGGCCTCATATGTGATCTATTCTGAAGAATGTTCCACGTGAACTTGAAAAGAATGTGTATTCTACTGTTTTAGGATGAAATGTTCTGAATATAACTGTTAGATCCATCTGTTACAATGTGTCATTTGAAGGCACTGTTTCCTTGTTGATTTTCTGTTTGGATGATCCATCCATTGATCTAGGTGGGGCGTTAAAGTCCCCAACTATTATTGTATTGCTATTGGCTAGTTCCTTTATGGAATGAAATCATTTTTTCTTAGATTTTCTAACATATTCCATTGTTCCCTGTTTTTCCTCCTCTTCCCACTTTTATCTTGTAGTTGTTTCAGCACACAATTTCTTTCTATGCATTTGAGCCTTTAAATATATGACATTTTTCCTGTTTTTTTTTCTTCTTGGAAAATTCATATTTAATTTTTCAGGGATCATTTTCCATATTAGTTCCTATATATTCTTTCCTGCCTTTCAATAAGAAACATGTTTCTCTCAGATACTCTTAGCACACTTTGCCTAATTTCATTATAGTAATAATTACAATGTATTTCATTATGTGTTTTCACAATTGTCTTCTCCCTAAGTATTTAAAGACAAGAGATGTATGTTTCATATGTTTGTAATTCTAGTGTTCTACACATAACAATTATTCAGTAAATGTTAGTTAAATCAACAAAGAAAATTAACTCTCTGCCAAAGATAATATCCAACATTCTATAAAATAGACTATCAACCAAATCCATCTATCATTTTAGCATTCCATCCAAAATTCTAGATTTGCAAAGAAGCAGTAAAATATGTCCCATAAACAGGAGAAAATAAGAATCAATACAAATACACAAATAATGAAGTTAGCAGTCAAGCATTTAAACCAGCCAGTCTCAAAATTATACTTAATTATTTAAAGCAAAACATAAACATTATAGGTGAGAAATGGATACTGTTAAAAAATAACATTTCTGGAGATAATATTTTTAATATCTTTAGTGAAAAACATACCAGATGAGATTAACAGCAGATTAAAAAAAAACTGCAAAAGAAAAAAAAATCAGTGTACCTAATGGCATAGCGATGCAAACTATTCAAAATGAAGCACAAAGTCAGGGGTGGGGGGTGGGCAAGACTGCAAAAGAATGAATGGATTATCAGAGATGTAGAGAATAACATCAAATAATCTGTAGAAGGGGTTCGTTGGTAGAGGGAGTAGAAAATACTTGAAGAAAAAAATGTTTTCAAAATTTGTCAGAAACAACCCAAAGGCACAGATCCAAGAGACTCAAAAAATCCAAAGACAAATAAACATGAAGAAAACCACATTAAGGTATATAATGCTCATATTGCTAAAATCAATGATAAAGTTTTAAAAGTAAGTAGAGGGGAGAAAGAAACATTTCATACTGAGTACCACTGTTAAAGACTTCCTCAATCTCCTCATCTGCATTTATCTAAACTAACAGACAAGTGTGCAGAAAGGGAAAAAGCAAATCAAAATGATGTTGTTCAAAACTTCAGGAGTTCTCTGGGCTAGATCTGAAATCAGATCCTCTACATGGAGGATACAGAGAGAACAAAGAGGCAGGTTTTATAAACAAGGGAACTTACAAAGAAGCTTGTCTTGGGCAGCTGCAAAATGAGTGTATCTCTGGACCTGCCAGCCAGAATCTGAAGTTCATACAGAGGTCTTAAATGAAGTCATTCATATACATTGTCCAAATGGTCCCCAAAACACCTTACTTTCTCAAGGCTCCATCCTTGAAGAAGCTTCTAGTGTAGGAATGGTGGGCAGAATGTGCATTCCAAGGTCAAGAGTGGGAGTAATGAGTTTCCAATTGCCCTGGTCCAAAGATCAACAAGCAGCCAAGTCCCCCTGACATTTTCCAACAGTCAACTTAGAATTCTATGTCCAGTGAAAATTTCAAAAGTGAAAACAAAATAAAGAATTTTTAAGATAAAAGTAGAGAAAACATATCACTATTAGATCTGCATGACAAGAAATGGTATAAGAAGTTTCCCACAAGGAAAGAAAATGTTATCAGATATATATATAGATCTACACAAATAAATGAAGTGTGCCAAAAAACAAAACAAACAAAACAACAACAACAAAAAAACCCTGTTAAACCAGAAAGAATGACAGCAGTTAGTACAACAGTTAAAAGTAACATACCTGGAGAGGTTAACAAAATTTAGAATAAAGATAAGCCCGACTTTTCATGAACTGATCCCTTTGCTATAAGCAAATTTCAAAGGAGGAATGCCTTTCTTTACCAGAAACAACAGGAAAAGAAACAATGACTGCCATAGTATAATTTTCTAAGGATTCCATGAGTTTTAGCTACAGTCAAACAAAGCCGTCACTTTCTCCCTTTCCCCTTCCACTTGACCCATGTTGACATCATTCCAGTCTTAGGCAAGCAAAACCTCCAAACGATCACCATGCTAGCCTTAGACCAAATATTTGGATATTCTTGTTAATGAATCTGAGATTATAGTCAATTTAGGATAAAGTTAAAGAAAACTCAGATGCTTCTTCTAAGATTATCTGATTTCTTTCTAATTAAATCTCTATATATGGACACATCTTAAAACAAATATAGGGGCGCCCGGATGGCTCAGTCAATTAAGCATCTGACTTACGCTCAGGTCATTATCTCACAGCTCAGGGTTCAAGCCCTGCATCAGGCTCTTTGCTGACAGCTCAGAGCCTGGAATCTGCGTCAGATTCTGTCTCCATCTCTCTCTGCCCCTCCCCCACTCACACACACTGCCTTTCTCTCTCTCTCTCTCTCTCTCTCTCTCTCAAATATGAGGAAACATTAAAAAATTTTAATAAATATAATGGCTTATATTTACTATAGAAAATAATCAGTTTTAGAACTCAATATTTTTGACAAAAAACATCTAAAATGAAACAGGGATTCTGCTTATAGTCCATAATTTGTTGTCAACTTAGCTTTATATATGCTGAATTGAAACTATAAACATAAGACATCTCAGGCCTTTACTGATACCAGACTTTTATTTTCCCGGGACCAAAATACTAAATATAGAGCATATCTGTGCATGCAAAACAGTTTGTGAATTATTTATGACTACTCCTATTTCTGAAGACAATACTCTATTTAGCTAACTACTGGGCTCATTCTTAGGCACTTCAATATTTTGGCTCCCCCCGACTTTTTAAAATCAATTTAGTTCTTTTCACAGTCACATTGGATATAAATATGAACCATTTTTATCTTTCTTTCAAACATTTCTGAATAATGTATAACTAAAATACCTCTTTTCCTGAAACATAAAATATTACATTGATCTTTCCAGTGTCAACTGATTAATGCTTTTATTTTGTACTTTTATGCATGATATTCTTAATCAAACTGCTCAAGAAAATGTTTTCATAAGCTTGTGAGGAAATATATTTTCACATATTTAAATCATATAACGTATAGCTTACTTCCAACCAACCAAAAGAGAAACAAAAGAAAATTGCAGAAAATGTGGTAGAATTTTTCTTGTTGCTCTGTTCTTGTTTTATACTCCATCGAACAGAGAACAACTTAGAGCACGAGAATATAAAACTATCTTCAACATCCCCTCCCAGTATTGACTACAAAGCTTTATTGTATATTTTTAAAATTTTTTTAATCTTTTAATTTTTGAGAGACAGAGTGCAAGCGAGGAAAGGGCAGAGAGAGAAGGAGACAGAATCCCAAGCAGACTCCAGGCAGGCTCTGAGCTTTCAGCACAGAGCCTGATGTGGGTCTCAAACACAAAAACCATGAAATCATGACTTGGGTCCAAGTCAGACTCTTAATCAACTGAGCCACCCAGGTGCCCCTTGACTATGAAACTTTAAACTGATAGATAAATAAAAGGAGGAGGGAGGGTGAGAGGAAGAGAAACTGAGAGAGAGAGAGAGAGAGAGAGAGAGAGAGAGAGAATATCCACTGGATGAATTACAATTGACCACTGAACTATTGACCTTGACCCAAGCATTAAGGGGCATTTGCCCACACACAGTTGAAAATCCACATATAACTTTTGACTATCCAAAAACTTATAATAGCTTACTATTGGTTAGAAGCCTTATGGATAAACAGTTAATAAATTTTGCATGTTATATGTATTATATACTATATTCCTATAATAAAATAAGCTAGAGAGAAGATAACGTTATTAATAAAATCATAAGAAAGAGAAAATACATCTATAGCACTATGCTATATTTACTGAAAAGAAAATCCATGTATAAATGGATCTATGCGGTTCAAACCCATGTTATTCAAGAGTCAACTATACCAACAAAACGTATAACAAGGACAGTGTATAAATAGAAAAATCAGTGGAGGCAGTGGTGGAAGGGATGCAAAATGATCTTTAGTTAAGGTTTATGTAAACGACTAGAGTAGCCAAATTAGTATACCACATCAGAGTCCAGAGTGCTAACCATTACACCATGGAAACACCATGACCCCCTGACATATCATCTTGCCTCCTTCTATGGGAAAGAGAATATGACAGCTGAAATGGCAACTTTCATTTTTGATAATTGGTGTTTTAAATACATAATCTATACTACTAAAGAAGCAAATATACTCTAATGATTAAACTAAGTGTAAATCACTTCATAATCATGGGGTTTCGGAGTTTTCTAATATCCTTAGTTATTCTAAGTCAATTTCTTCACTATGTATCAACCCACTATTAAAACAAAGAAGATGTCTCTTTTTTTATAAACTAATTACCATGTATTATAGCAAACATTGTGTTTTAGCTTGTTATTTTAAACTTTAAACTTTAAATTTAAAAAGATACATATCAGGAAAATGACATTTCCCCCCTGTATTACTGCTAGACTGTCATGATACCCTCAATTTTAATAGCTGCATTATTTTATAACATTTAAAAAATACATCCATGTCAAAAGCCATAGCTACTCTTCTGTTGATCAACCATTTTTTAAATGTAAATCCAAAGAGTATTTCATTTTTACCCATACCAAGTTTCAGTAGTTCTTACTAATGTGGAGTACCATTCCAGGCCATCAAACTAGAAGAGTAAAATGAAATTATGATTAATTATGTGTGTCTTTTTTAAAAAATATATCTTTGCTTATTTAATTGTCTTTTAAAAATATTTCAGCCAAAGTTTCAAGAATAAATGATAAACTCTGCAGAGTTTCTAATTCTCTTCATTATTTTTAATAAAGTCAGTGATCATTTACAAAATAAACCATTAGATTAAAACTCAATCAAATCAGTGGCAGTCTGCTAATTTGCAAGTGCTGGCAAACATTAGCCAGCTAATGGATTTTTGTTACTTTTACTGTGAAAATAGATTTGCTACCCTTTTAACTAATAACGATATGGATATTTCAAAAGGATTTTCTGTAACTAAGTTGAATCAGCAAATATTTTCTGTAAGGTTGTAGAGGTGATTTGTAGACCTGATATAAATATTTCAGTTCATATAATATGAATATTAGCACTTGGAAATATCCTTATTTTTTTAAGTAACTCATAGTCATCCTCATTTTTTGCAACTCCATCAGGAGGAGTAGAGAGAAGTTCACTTTTATATCTGTCTTTTTGTGTGTAATCTTAGCAGTTCATTTTAGGAGAAAAATCTAAATCCTAGTTTTATTATCCATAAAGGAAGGGGCTATACTACATGGTTTTTCTCATTTTTTGATTTAATGATTAATCTTCTAAGGTATACTCTCTTCTCACTGAAAAATGAATGATGATATATGAATGATGATACACTGCTTTTTCCTGTCTGACTTTGAGAACACTTCTTATTATAATAATGTCTTTATATGTACAATAAAATTAAGCATGGACTAAGTAACAGGTTACTCTGAATTATGGAACTATATATCTATCATGGAATCCTAGTGATATGATAAAACATAAAAGCATGTTTTATTTTTATATACTCACTATGACAAAAAGATTAAGTTATAGCTCAATAATTCATGTTTTCTGGCTCTTATATTATTCTAGCAACATGCAATTATCAGATTTATTTTGAACATAGTTTTGGCTTCTTTTCTAATTTTATGAATGCTATAAACCACTATTTTTATATATGGAGATCCTACAACTATATACTAGAATATAACATTCCTACTCATCTGCCAAAATTTACAAGGCATGTAAAATAAATATGTACTGCGGTGAGTTTGGTTGATAGGCTCAAAAAGATAGAAGGAGCATAACTCGAATTCATGGCTATATGGATATCTTCAATAGTTTCATTCACATTACATCCCACTGGATTCTGAAGGCAGTTTGGGGCAAAATTAAAATAACAAAAAGCAGATTTTTTCCAATGAGAAGAGAATGAATTATGTAGATCTATGTTAGAAATCTGATTTTTCCTAGAACACACTACAACACATACAAAGAAATTAATAATGCCATTCAACAGCAATGTCTAGAAGTCACTGGGGATATTATTAAGCTTAATTACCGACTGGTGATTACTTCCTCTCTGGTAAAGAAACATGTAAGTCTACCTAATGATATATATAGCTCATCTGGAACTCATATGAGACAGATCAAGACATATAATCAAATATAAATTCAGCTTAGGCTCAAACTGAAATCCCAGTTGTATAAGAAAACAGAAGACATTTCTAAAGATAAGCTCGTTTTTGAGCTTCCTAAAACTATTTTTAAAAACTCATGTTGTAAACAAATAGACTAATACCTTTATTTTTGTTCACTTACTTATCAATGGCCTAACTGCAACAATTTACTAAACTTTCATGTAAATTGATAAATCCACCATTAAAACGGCAGTAAATAATCTCTGTATCACATAAATAATGTACTCATTGTACCAAATCCACAAACACTTCAGCATCATTATTAGTCATAATTAAATATTTAATATATGCACTGCTTTGCAAGTGATATATTTCTATTCCTTTCCCATATCAAAATTGACTAGATCAAAATTAATAATGTACATTCATCAGAAGATACTTTTAAAGGACTGAAAAGAAAAGCTATCAATGGGAAGAGATATGCACAATATGTAATTCCAATAAAGTACTCAAATCAGTAACGGAACAAAGAAACACCACCACTCCCAAAGTGGACAAAATCTTACGAAAGACACTTCATAAAGAAAGAGGACATCCCATGAGTAATTAATTTACTCATAATTTCTATAAATTGGTATAAGAATGTTAAAGAATGTTAAAGAAAGAGGACATCCCATGAGTAATTAATTTACTCATAATTTCTATAAATTGGTATAAGAATGTTAAAAATTATCTAATATATGTAAAAATATGCCTATGTTGGAGCGCCTGGGTGGCTCAGTCGATTAAGCGTCCGACTTTGGCTCAGGTCATGATCTCTAGGTCTGTGGGTTCCAGCCCCGCATCCGGCTCTGTGCTGACAGCCAGGAGCCTGGAGCCTGCTGATTCAGATTCTGTTTCCCTCTCTCTCTGCCCCTCCCCCACTCACGCTCTCTGTTTCTCTCCATCTCTCAAAATTGAATGTTAAAAAAAATTGTAAAAAAATGCCTTGTGACCAACAATTCCTAGGTATTCATCCAACAAAAATGTATGCACATATTCACACAAAAAACGTGTATTAAAAGATTCAGGGTAGCAGTATATAGCAGTCAAAATAGAAACCACCTAAATGCACAGCAATAAAATAAATAAATCAATTATGACGTATTCTCACATGAAATACTATATAACAATGTGAATGAAGAAACTTCAACTATGTCCATCAATACTGGATGAGTCTCAAAAACAGTACTTGGAGTAGACAAGAAAAAATCAGGCATAGAAGAATATGTAGTATAGGAGTCGAGTTTACAAGGTTAAAATCCATGCAAAAATAATCTACGATTCTAGAAGCAAGGATATTATTACATTTGGAAATGGAGGACCAGGTAGTGACTAGAGGAAATTTGAAGCCGACTTCTGGGATAAAGGTAATATCATCAATCTTGTAGCTGGTTGTATTGGTGAGTTTTGAGTTTCTGAAAATTAAGTGTGCGCTACACTATGATTTGCACACAGTTCTGTTTTTTATAATTTCAAAGAATGTATATAGGAGAATTAAATGTATTCAAATATTTTTGAAAAGAAAATTAAAGATTGGAGTTTGCTTATTAAATATAATGATATGCTAAAAATACATTGTAATTATAAAAATATGATACTGGCATAGGAATAAACAAACAAAACAATGGAAAAGAACAGAGAACCCAGAGACAACTTTACATGGAAAGGAACTTGATATATGATCAAAACTGCAAATGAATAAGGATAAATGAACTATTTAATCACTTTTTAGTTTGTTTTATTGTATTTTTTTTGTTTTTAGAAGATCCATCAACATGAAGAATTTGATTTCTATCTTATTGATCCAAATGGATTTAAAAAAGTGTGAAGTAAAATTAAAATCTAATGAAAGGAAATATTAGAAAATACGTTTTTAGCCTAAAGATTAGAATTCTCAAAACAATACTCAACAACGTGAAAACATTGGTATTGACCGATTCTATCCTTGACCAAATTTTAGTCAAGCTTCATTGAGCTCTCTGCTCTGTTAGGCTGTACTTTTGGACTTCTTTTTCTGTTTTAGCATTGCCCAAATTTAGCAAGAATCTTGATAAGTCAATTTAGCAAGAATCCTTCCCCCCTCAATACCTGACTACCCTCAATATCTGATCAAATTTCTTATCCTTTAGCATCTTCTAGGTAATATGTGATTATATATATTTATAATTAATATATACTTATATATTAATTAACATAATTAATATATAATTATATATTAATTGATATAATTAATATATAATTATATATTAATATATTAGTCGATATAATTAATATATAATTATATATTAATATATAATATACTAATATAATTAATATGCAATTAATATATTATATATATTATATAATATATAATATACCCTGACCTGCTTTCAGCAAGACCTTGTGAGCTCTATTTAGCTAGAATCTCCTCTTATGCCTGATGTTTCCTTCTAATTTTCCATCCACCAACTCCCTACCCTGTTCCTTGGCAATAAATCCCCATTTTTCCTTGTTGTAATTCAGACGAGAGCCCAGTTCTATACTGAGATGTCTTTACCCATATTGCAATAGGTCCTAAGTAAAAACTGTTTGTAACTGCTCTATCTACTGCCCCAATTCAGTTTTTCTTTGACAGTTATTGTGATTAGTTTTAAAAGGTCAAAATTTGGTTGATGAAGGACACTGGAAAACTAACGACTAAGCAAAGATATTTGTAACACTGAAACTAAAAAGAGAACAAAATCCAGAAGATGTGATGACATGACATCCTAAAATGAACAACAACAAAAGTAAACTGGAAAAAATTTGCAAGGGGTATAAACAGATAATCAACAGAAAGAAAACCGAAATGGGTAATTATACAAAAAGAGGTGCTCATATTCATCAGTAATATGGGTAATAAAAACTAAATCAATGTTAGGGGCGCTTGGGTGGCTCACTCGGTTGAGCATCCGACTTCAGCTCAGGTCATGATCTCACAGCTCGTTGAGTTCAAGCCCCGCGTTGGGCTCTGTGCTGACAGCTCAGAGGCGGGAGCCCGCTTTGGATTCTGTATCTCCCTCTCTCTGCTCCTAAGCCACTCGCATTCTGTCTCTGTCTCTCTCAAAAATAAACATTAAAAAAATATATTAAAAAAAAACCCAACTAAATCAATGTAGATCCAGATCTTACTCAAGAAATTAGTAAAAAAAAAAAATTTAAGTTTCTAATGCCAATTATTGGAATGAAGGTAGAAGAAATAGGAACAAATAGTTCAGTCCTCCAGAAAACTAGCTTGAAGTTGTTCATTTCTATATCCTGTAACACCAATCTTTCTCCTGGGAATAAAATCCTTGTGAAATGCTTGACAGGTCTTTAATGGGATACACATTTAGTTGTTCATTGTTGCATTGCTTTTGTAATAGGAAAGTGGAGAAGAGCTAAGTGTCCATCACTAAGCAGGGGATATAAGTGCAGTGTGATCTATATACGCCATGGAACGCTTTGCAGACGATTAAAGCAATGAACTAGATGCACACAGTAATACAGGCAGATTAAAACCACTTGTTCAGCGGCAGCAACAACAACAGCAGCAGCAGAAATATCGCTTTTTGTATACTAAAACCATTCAAAAATTG
Source organism: Panthera leo (assembly GCF_018350215.1). Lineage (NCBI taxonomy): Eukaryota > Metazoa > Chordata > Mammalia > Carnivora > Felidae > Panthera > Panthera leo. Next base: position 37,413,144 of record NC_056679.1, on the reverse strand, counting down.
TATAAAGTATATAATTCATAGTATATAAAAATTACAAAAGAATACACATTAATTCAATCACATGGCAGTGGTTGCTTTTGAGAGGATGGACAAAAAGGTTAATGTTGTTAGGAAAAGAGGATAAAAAACAAAGTAAATTATATTTTTTGTAACTAATGATAGTAGTTGTACAATGACAAGGCAAGAGGCATCTCAAAAAAATTTTAATGCACACATAGAAGAGGCCATTGATTTGCTAGGCTAGCTCTCCATAAAAGAAAAGCACCAAAAGAGAATGTAGAAGATGATGAACATATTGTGAATAGGAATTTGTTTTTAGTCTTTCTGAAAGACTGAGTTACTCCAAGAATAAAAAAAATTTGGGGCGCCTGGGTGGCTTAGTCAGCTAAGCATCTGACTTCAGCTCAGGTCATGATCTCGCGGTCCGTGAGTTCGAGCCCCGTGTGGGGCTCTGTGCTGACAGCTCAGAGCCTGGAGCCTGTTTCGGATTCTGTGTCTCCCTCTCTCTCTGACCCTCCCCTGTTCATGCTCTGTCTCTGTCTCAAAAATAAATAAATGCTAAAAAAAAAAAAAAGAATAAAAAAAATTTGCTTTTCTTCCTGAAGGTTTTAAAAGGTTCAGTTATATCACATAATATAATTTGCATATTGTTTTAGGGTTTGTTGTGAACAGACAGCACAAAGGACTGAAACTACTATACAATGTAAATAAACTTACAGAAGATAGCAAGAGAAAACGAACTCAACTGAAATCCAACAGCAGAAAATTTGATACTCAATTCATTTGAATGAAAACTTTACCATTAATAATTGATAAAACAAATTTCTTCAAATCTTTATTTATTATAACCTTTTTTTCCCTATTGTTCAAGAGACCATCTGTTCTTACTATTCACTCAGCTGGAGTCTTCAGAAATCTTAAGTATTTAGAATTTTTAGGATTGTTTTAAGGGAGTAGTTGGTGAAAAAGGATTATCTGCAACTTGTTACCAGTTTGGGACACAGTCACTAAAGCCATATAATTTCCAACTTCAATTGATACTATAAGCTTATAGTTACAGGGTAAATTAGTTAAAATCTATCCATTGCAAAGGCACATTAAAAATAGCTCCTATATTTACCATGACAAATATTAAAAAGCAACTTAGTATCATCATGTTTTAGGTGGCAAGCAATTAAAAATCTCAAGTCAGGTTCCAACCTACCTGAATTCTAAACATTTGGTCAGACTTCTGTGGTAATATTAGGAAGGATAATATGCTCAAAGACATACTTTGTACATATAAAACTTTATTTGAGCCTTTAATAGTTTTCTTATTATAATTAAAAATTATTCAGGCAAAGAAGAAAAAATTAAGCAAAACACTGCAACTCGTTTCACTATGGTTCTGTAGTATGGTAGTAAATTGTGCATGAAGTGCTATTGTTTTAATTACAGAAAGAACAAAATAGACAAATTGACCTCAGAGATAAGATCAAGTAGATACTTGAAATGATAATGTATTTTTTCCCTTCAGACACCAATCTATCCAAAAGTGAAAGAGATCACAGTTAATACTTGCTTCAGAAGGCAGTAACATGATTTATGAAGCAATTGACTTACATAATTTCCAGGGTGTCAACTAATTTACATAAAAAAATAAATCTTAACTAATCCTCATCAACTCAAATAACAATTCTCATTGTAGGATTTAACAGGGATTCACTGAATTTAGTATAAAAGAGATATAACAAGATATACGTGTATTTTTAAAAAGCAGGCCTAAAATACTACTTTCAAAAATTATTTTGTCTAGACATGATGGCCGTTTAATTTTTAAAAATGCCATACTCTATTAATATTACTTGAATTCTAAGACTAACTTACAAATAATTGCAACATTCAATTTTCCTAATTAGCATATGTGACATCAGATAGATATTAAGACAAATGGTTAGAGGTATAATTACTGGAAAGAACTATTTACTAGTGCAGGAACTTTTTTTTTTAATCACTAGTATATAACTTCAGAGGTTTGGCATAATAAATAAGCCTATTCAGTAGGTAATAAACATATGTCTAGGTAAGGGTGGGGACCATAAGTAACATTGTAGAGGAATATATAGAAAGTAATACAGTAGTATATAGAACGGAGCCTGAAACATTACAAAATCCTCTACATCAAGAACATAATTGCTCTCCTGTTTCAGAGATCCAAAAAATCTATTCATACTGTCAGTTGATCCAGTAGATTTTGCCATAACCAAAAGAAGAAGTGAAAGTGGAAAGCAAGGTCTTTAGAAGCATGAATCAGTTTGTTACAAAGAAAGAAAAGAGATTGTGATAGAGAACCTTTGAGTCACACTTAAAAAAAAAAAAAAAAAAGCAAGACCCGTGTTTGGAGTGAATGTTTGTGTTCACTTCAAAATTCATATGCTGGAGCCCTAACACCCAGTGTAGCTATATTTGAGGACAGGACCACTAAGGAAGTAATTAAGGCTGAATGAGATCATAAGAATGAAACCTTAGTATGATAGAATTAGTGTTCCTATAAGAACACACATAAGAGGGCTCTAGAAAGGTCATGTGAGGACATAGGAAGAATATGGCCATCTACAAGCCAAGAAGAGAGCCCTCACCCAAATCTGAATTGACTGGAACCTTAATCTTGTACTTCCAGTCTCCAGAACTGTGAGAAACTAAAATTTTATTGTTTAAGCCACCCAGTCTATGATATTTTGGTATAGCGGCCTAAGCTAACACAATTTGTCTGTTAATTGTGCACTTTAGCTTCATGAGAATGTTTAGTTAATTAGATATTCCCAATCAACTTGAAATAAGTTCAAAATGTAACTTTATATTATAAAAATTTTTGCATGTTAAATTTCTCAAGTACATTATACATTATTTAGTTTGCCATTTAAAAATATAATTTAAAAAAAAATGGGCATGCTGAAATCACCAATGATCCACTTGCCAAAATGCTTTAGTATAAGTTCGAGGGAAATAAATAATGTTTGCCATCAGGACTTAGTTTATATTTGGATTCCACAAATTTAGAACTCAGACTATGGAGGTGGAGAGAAGATATCAACATCAGAAGAAAAACATTCTCTAAAAAACAATTTAATGCAAAGGCCTTTGAAATATTCTTTATAGATATTGAGCCTATAAAGAACTTTAAGGAAAGGAGTAGCGTGAAAAACTTTGTACTTTAGGACTCCTCTGACGTTAGAGAAAAAAAGTGGATTAGGAAGATAAACCTAAACCAAAGCCAGAGATTCAACACAGAACAATAACAAAATCTATGCAAGAGATAATGAAGGGCTGACACCATGTAATTGCCACTGTAATGAAAGAGGAAGGAAAAGTCTTGATACATATTTAGTTTAAGAAAACATTTAATTGGCTATCAGGACTAGGGAAATTCTGGAACTGAAAAAAATGGTAAATATAATGAATTAAATTTTAGAATTATTGATTTTTAAGTTATCAAATGTAAAAGTAGACGTATTCATCACACAACAAATACATAAGATCGGAGCTCAGGCTGTAGAAAATTCTGATCTCAAAATTACAAATGTAGCTGACCACCAAATATATCAACCAGAAACATCTTATCAAGGTATAATACAAAGAAGGAGAAAAATATACTTCATAAACTATTCACTCCATATTTATTAGGTATTCATTTCTACGAAACAAATAAGCTAGTGACTAAAACAAAAATAAGCTTTCTTTGTCTCCCATTTCCATAGGCTGTCATTCACAGAGGTCATATGGAAATGGTTTCTATTTGCTGGACAAAGCCAATGGCTCAGGTGTGTCACATGAAGGCTGGACCTGGAATAATCTCATTCATTCACGTTGTCAAAGGATGTTGAGAGTTACCTGAAGTCAGTTACCTGGCTAAGACTGTCAGGCAGAACACCCACATGTGATCTCTCTATATAACCAGATCTTCCTCCCAGCATGGTAATTACGTTACAGGGGAAAGGTACCTGAGATAAAAGAGAGTTGTTTGGAAGCTATGGAAGCTATGTATCCGTTTATAATCTAGCCTTGGAAATTAAGCAGCATCACTGTATTGGTTTTAGTTGCAAAGGTCCACCAAGATTCAAAAGTATATGCCAATATTTGATGGAAGAATGTTAACATCACAGTACCAAAAAATATTTTGGGAGGAGGTGTGGCTGGGTGGCTGAGTTGGCTAAGTGTCCACTTCAATGTCAGCTCAGGTCATGATCTCATATTTCCTGGGATCAAGCTCTGTGTCTGGCTCCATGCTGACAGTGAAGCATCTGCTTGGGATTCTCTCTCTCTACCTCTCTCTCTGACCCTCCCCTGCTCTCACTCTCTCTCTCTCTCTCTCTCTTTCAAAATAAATAAACTTAAAAAAAAAGCATTTGGAAAAAAAAAGACATAAAGATTAGACCAGAAATTGATGAAATTAAAAAGAGAAATCAACTCTGACAATGAGAATTAAAGGTGGTTCTCTGAAAAAAAATCAATAAAATTGGTAATTCTCTAGGTAAAGTTGCTAAGATACAAGAGAAAATACATGTCCAATATCAAGAAAGAAACTCCTTTTGATCTTTATGAAACTCAGTTTATTAAATAATAAAAAATATTTTGAAAAAAAAAATAGGCCCATAATTTTGAAAACTTAGATTAAATGGACCAATTCCATGAAATAAATTTCCAAAGTTAACTAAAAAAAAAGATAAACTGAATGGCTCTAAATAAATTAATAAAATAAAGCTTGCAGCTAAATCCTTCCAAAGAAGGAAACTAAAGGCCCAAATCATTTCACTAGGAATTCTCCCAAGCATTTAAGAAAGAAATAATATCAAATTCACAAAATTGCTTCCAGGAAGCAAATAAAAGAGAACATATCCAAACTCATTTTATGAAGTCAGAATTACTGTGACACAAATATCAAAGACATTATAAGAATGGTTAACTAAAGATCAATAGGTCTCATAAACAGAAACACAAACATTCTCCATAAAACATTACCAAATTAAATCCAGCAAAGTGTATAAGGGTATTGCATCACTACAAAGTAAGGTGTATCAGGAATGCCAAGAGGGTTCCCCATTAAAAATATCAATCTAAGAAATCAGTAAGCAGAGACTAAAAAATAAAACCATATGATCATTTCAATAATTGAAATAAAAGCATTTCACAAAATTCAGCAGCAATACATGATAAACACTCTCATCAAACTAGGAATAACATCAAATATGAAATCTTATAAAAAAGCATTTGCAAAAATCTTACTGCTCACATCATATGTAATAGTGAAAAATGGAATGTTTTACCACTAAAATCAGAAACAAACAATGGTGTCCACTCCTACCATTCCTACTCAACATTGTACTAAAAATCTCAGGTGGTATAATTAGGGAAAAGAAAGAGGAAGGAAAGGGAAGGGAAGGGAAGGGAAGGGAAGGGAAGGGAAGGGAAGGAAGGAAGGAAGGAAGGAAGGAAGAAGGAACAAGAGAAAGAGAAGGAGGAAGGGAAGAAGAGACAAGAGATAAAGACGGGGGAGGGGAAGGGGATGAGAAGAAAGAAGGAAGGAAGGAAGGAAGGAAAGAAGGAAAGAAAGAAAGAAAGAAAGAAAGAGGAAGGGAAGAAGAAAGAGGGAGAAGGAGAGGGGAAGGGGGAAGGGGAGAAGTAGGAAAGAGAGAAAGAAACAAAGAAAGAAAGAGAAGAAAGGTTAGGCAAAGAGGTTGAAAGTGAAAAAAGTGTCTCTATCCTCCTATGACATAAATATCTATGAAGAAAATCTAAAGGAATCTTAAGAATGCTTAAAAACTCCTGAACTAGGGGTGCCTGGGTGGTTCAGTTAGGTGTACAACTTTGGTTCAGGTCATGATCTCATGATTTGTGAATTCAAACCTCCCGTGGATCTCTGTGCTAATGGTAAGGAGCATGCTTGGGATTCTCTCTCTCTGTCTCTCCGTCTCTCTCTCCCTCTCTCTCTTCCCCTTCCCTGCATGCACTTGCTCTCTCTCAAAATAAATAAATAAACTTAAAAAAATAAACATACAAAAAAAAAACTCCCAACAACCCTGAACTGATAAATCAATTTAACAAAGTTGAAAGATATAAGATCAATATAAAAAAGTTAATTCTATTTCTATATACCATAAATAAATGATTGGAAAGTGACAGGTAAAAAGTATCACTTGCAATAGCATCAAAACCAAAATATATTGTTATATATCTAATAATAAATGCAAAATATGTATGCTGAAAACTACAAAGCCATGATGAAACAAATTAAAATATACCTAACTAAATTCCATCAGCATAACTGGCAGCATTTTTTATATAGATCGTCATAAGTAGAGTCCAAGATTTCCATGGGAAGGTAAAATAAATAGAGTAGCTAAAACAGTTTCCAAAAAGAGCAAAGTTAAAGAACACTCACTACCTGTCTTCAAGAATTAACATAGAGATACACTAATCCTGACAGGGCAGTGTTCACAAGAGATAGACACAGGGACTAATGGAATACTAGAGTTTCCAGGAATTGACCTGGATACACATGATCAACTGATATTTACAAAAGATGCAAAGGCAAGTCAATAGAGAAATAGCAGCCCCTTCAACACATAGTGCTTGATCAATTGGATATTGAACTTTGATTCATACATCATATGATGTACAAAAGTACAAAAAGTAACTCAAATGGATCATAGATCTAAATCTAAATTCTAAAACTGTAAAACTTATAGGAGAAAATACAGGAGAGAGTTTTTAGACTTTGGTTTAGGCAAAGATATCTTAGGTACAACAAGAGTACACTTCCATAAAAGAAAAAAATAAGATAAATGATTTTATCAAAATTTGAAAGTTATGATCTATGAAATACACTGTTAAAAAATGAAAAGACAAGCCAGAGACTAGTTGAGAATAGGATATCTACAATGGACTTAGACCTTTAATATACAAGGGACTCTCAATACTCAGCAATAAAACAGTTTTAAAATAAGCAAGTGTTGAATGAATGGGCAAAGTACTGATGAAGATCCATAGCAACAAGACTTCTACATTCCTATTGAGACTGCAAAATCACACAGCCATTTTGTAACCCAGTTTGCCAGTTTCTCATAAACATCCTCTTACCGTACATCTCAGCAATCACATTTGCATGTATTTGGCCATGAGAAATGAAAACTTAATTACACATAAAAACCCATACAAAAATGTTTATAGCACCTTTATTCATGATCACTAAAAACAGAAATAACCCAAATGTCCTTCAGCTGATGAATGGATAAAAAACCTGGTATATCCAGACAATAGAATACGATTCAGCAATAAATCCAATGAACCAGTAATACACAGAACAATATGGATTGATCTGAAATGCATATTGCTAATTGAAAGAAGCTAGACTCAATAGGCTTTATAATGCATGATTCCATTTATCTGTCATTCTGGAAAAGTAAAACTAGAGGAACAGGGAACAGATCAATAATTTCCAGGGTCTGGAACTAGGGGGAAGTGGTGAATAAAAACAACCCCAGAGAACTTTTTGAGGTAATGGAACTGTTCTAGATCTTCATTGTGGTGGTGGTGGTGACATAACAGTATGTGTTTGTCAAAACTTGTAAGACTGTGTTACATAAGGGACTAATTTTAACTCTATGAACTATAGCACAGTAAAAACAAAAAAGAAACAAAACAAAAAAAAACCCTACAAAGCTCCTGGTATCAAAGTAATATAATTTAAATAATAAAA